>NC_056739.1:1427812639-1427885139 GCF_019279795.1 Protopterus annectens | reverse complement strand
CTTCCCTGTTGTCTTATGTTTTGCATTATGTCATGACAGTTTGGGTTAGTAACATACAGTACCATTAGCAATTAGTTGGAACAGCATGCATTAGTATTCCCATTAACCAAACACCCAGATATTCACACCATTGAACAACAAGCATAACACATGCATAATTTGAACAGCAATACACAGTCCAACAACATGCAGGGTTGATTAATGGCAACAGGCCATCAGGTTTGGATGTATGAACAGGGCAGATGCATCAACGTACATGCAAATATTTATGACCCAACAGGACAAATGTCCAGGGGTGTTAATTGTGATTGCACATACCAATTTCACGTGGAATGGATTATATGTGGTTATAGAGTGGGGTGAAGAAAATATTATTAACACCTTCGAATACCAATGCATATGCTGTACATTTCTTATAGCTACAGATATATACACACTACTGTTCTAACTACAGTTTCCTATATGATAACTACTTCAATTTGGTGATAGAACTGTTACTGCTACATCAATATACATTTTATTGTTATTCATACACGTTCATATATGGCTTTGTTCAGCTACATCATCCTGCTACATTTGCTTTATATAGCTATAGACAACTGTGGATGTTTGATATTTCAGACAATCATACTATGTGCATATTGCAGACTGAGAGCAACATATCCAGATTTTGGGATACACATTCCAGCTGCAGCAACACTTTGAACACATTTCGCAGTTTGGTTCTACTTGTCACATTCATTTCATTCTGTACTGACTGCAGTATACTTTATTCAGGGGTTATTACTATTTTATTGGTGGATTCATAACTCTTTCTCACACTCTCTCACTTGTTTTCATTCTACTATTCAGGATGGTACTGACTTCTAGGCTTTATTGACATGTTTTACCTGTAGTTATTACAATCCTTTCCAGCAGTCTCACTTCTGTCATGTTTCAGTATTTCAACAGGGATATATTTCACACATGTGATTTGCTCATCTTCTGCAGCTGTACTTTTCAGCCTGCTGCAAGTTGTGTACTATTATATTACAGGTGGGGCATCTTTATTTCAGACTTTATTTCAGACATTTTAATTTTTCTGTTTGGATTACAGACTGCAACACACTTTTGTAATCAAGCAATACTTGCAAAAACTTTTACACTGTTACTTGCACATTTTATTACTTAGTGACTACACTGCACTCTTTTGCTAACTGTCATACTTTAATATTTCTTTACAGTTACTGGGAGTGGATTACTGACCTGCCTGGTGGTGCAACCGCACCAGCCTATCGCCATAGGCTCTGCGGTTCGCAGAACGGACACCTGCAGCTGTAATATAAATGAAGTAATATTGGAATACACATCTCCATAATATCAGCTAATTTAATTTCTTACATACATAATTAAATGTAACTTATTCAGTAGTGGGGCATTGGGCATTTGCCGGGCTTCCTGGATCCAAAGGTTCACTTGGTCCTGCTTGCATCTCTTCAGGTCCGCATGGTGGTGACGGACCTGCTCACCAGTCCAAGGAATCCCTGTGGCACTGGTGAGATCATGAGCCAACCGGTCCCACGCCTCAGCCCTATATGCTCCCCACAGGACCTGGCCCTGCATGAGTTGGACCTCAGGACTGTGGATTAGGAGCCAGACCATGTATCTGGACTCCTCAATGCCCCACCTCTGTGCTCGAAAGCAACTACCCTCACCTACTCCTGACATTCTGGCTGCAAGTCAGTTCTACAATCGTTTATGCTGTGTATTCCCACCTATGGGGCTTATATATGCCATTTTCCCACACTTATCTGTGATTGGCCATTTTGGAATTGTATCAACTTCACAAAACCTGCTTTGTCATGCTCCACTTTCTATTCATTCCTATATATTTGCTATTACTGCATTTCTAAGTACAGCTGTCATGGCTTAGTGGTTCAGTACCTTGACTATGGTGCATGGTTTCCTGGGTTCGAACCTGGCCACTGCTTTTTATATTTTATGACTGCCTACACAGGCTAGGGGGTGTGTCTGTGTAAAGGCAGTTTTGTTACAGCTTGCTCAACGTTGCCCGCCGGTTAGCTTGTTAGCACAGTGCGCAGCTCCGCGCAAACGGGGTACGCTGGTTTACACCTTATTTGGTTGTTAGCACGCATATTACGCTCAGCTCAGCTAGTGGCACACAGTTTCAGCGTGTTAAACCACTGCTCACCTACGGGCACTCATTTTGCACCTGTTAAACCATTGCTCAGCTACGGGCACTCATTTTGCACCTGTTAAACCATTGCTCAGCTACGGGCAGATACACTCAACTTGTTAAACTGTAGCTCAGCTATAGTCACATCTTGCATTTTTTATTGTTTTCTTATCTCACATTTCTTCAAAATAAATGGGCTATTTCACTACATTTAACATAAAATATAATTTTATATGTGTACATATTTGTCAGGGACTTGTTTCGTGCTTATTTTACTAAAAATAAAAATTGATGTTGTGGGGGCTCGAACCATGAATGCCTGCTCTTCAGCCGACGTCTCTACTGCTAAACTATTGCTTCTTGGCTTACTTTGCATATTTAGTTCTTATATCCTTTTCCACTGACTGCTAACTGTGGCTAAGCTACGGGCACGCCCGCGCAAACGAGCGCACTCACGGTCAAACATCTTTACAATTTAAAAAAATATATAACATGTGACATGTTCATTTATATATTTTATGTTCATAGTCTGTGGGGGCATGTGTTGTGTTGTGTTGTGTTTATTCACATTTCCATGGCCTCTGTCGTGGGTGTTTACTTTGGGCACTTTTACTCTTCTGGGGGCGTGTCCACTTGCAGGGCTCGGCCTACGGACATGCCCCCTACTGTCTTCCATGGACCGTGTTAGCCTTAAGTGTGATTCAGCATGCTTTCATGAATATGCAGAGCATGCTGACATCACTCAGTTTAACTGCAGCCTCCGTGTAAGAGTTATAAATCTTACACGGTGGCTTCGTGAATCTTGCCTGGTTTATTAGGATGCACCCCCCAAAAAAATAAAGTAGAATATTATTTATCTTCTTCAGCATTTTTTGGTGGAGATAGCACAAAATATTGTACAACAAACACAATTTTAGAGAGAATTGCCATCTTAATACGTATTAGCTCTTTTTCCATGGTAAAGAAGAATTTGTTCAGATTTGTGACTACACTTAAAATGTATCATTTCTTTACTTATAGAAATAATTGTCATACCAACACACTTCTTTTGGATGCTTTTCCAAATGAAGTTAGAATATTTTTTGTATGACTTTTTTAATTTCTTATTAATTAGTAACATACTTCTTTTATTATGATTAAATCTTAAGTTTGATAGTTTTTTGATATTACTCATAGAGCTAATTATACATTCTAATGAAGTTTCCTATTGTCAGTAAAATATCATCAAATATTTGAATCTTTAGTTCAAAATCTTATTTTATTTTGTTCTTTTTGGATCTTATACTATTACTAAAGGGTTCTATAGATAATGCAAAAAGTAAAGATGATAATGGACAGCCTTATTGTCTGCCTTTTTGTAATTTAAAGGAATTAGAAAGAAAAGAACATATTTTAACATAAAAGAATTATTGTATAAATTAAAAATTAATGCAATTAGCTCAGGTGAGAAATTGTACACTTTAAGTGTTTTAAACAGGTACAACTAATTAAATGATTCAAAAGCCTTATCTAAATCAAGACTACTGACAGAGAGTTTTTTTTATTTGCATTGTCTATTAATGTATAAATTCTTATTTTATTATCCTGTACTTGTCTTTTTAAAATAAATATTTATATGTATATCACAAAGAGATATGTTTTCTAAAAATAACTAATTTTAGAGATTTTTCTTTAAATATTTAATTGATGGAAAATTTTATTAGGCTGGCTGATCATGTGACTTGATTGTTACCCTATTTATAGACTTTTTAATTCATTTGAAGCTATGTACTGATGAAGGGTGTTAACCTGAAAGCTTTACTGTATTAAAGTATATTTTATTTTAACGTACGACAGTGTGTTTCACATTTGGATCACTTGGAACTCACACCAGAACATTTCTTCGGGCTTTTTAAAATAAACCCAGTTTGATCATTGTTTATTAATTTAGGTATAAGTAGATTAATTCTGTTAGCTAAAATGGACATGAACATCTTATAGTCCACATTTAAATGTAAAATGTGTCTGTATGATGTACACTTTGTAGGATCCTTATTTTTTTTAAATAGGAGACATAAGGGAATATTTCCATGATTGGGGTCTTCAGCAGATGTTTTTATTTCTCTGTAGATGTTATCTAACAGTTTAACTGCATCATCTGGTAGTATCATTTATAGTTCTTGTATAAGATCATCTAAGCCCAGTGCTTTATTATTTTTTAACATTTTTATTTGGTCTTTTATGTCTGTAAAAGTGAATGGCCTACCATTTTTTAGTTGTTTCCTTATTAATTATTTATTTATATTTTCCTTAGAAAAGTTTCAACTATATCATCCTTATCTTGGTTATTTGTATTATTATTTTGTATTATTATTTGTATTTTTTTCAAAAAATAGTTTAAAGCCTTCAAGAATACCTTTAATACCTGCTCTACTTTCTTGTTTATTATTTATATGTGTTATAACTTCTTTGATATGATTTAGTTTATTCATTTCCCTTGATTCAAGAGCAAGTTTATGTTAGCATTACTGAATATGCCTGAAGTTTAATCCCAGGATTTAATAAACTCCATGTAGGCTGCATGTAGAGCCTGCACAGAATGTACCCATGTACACAACCATAGTTCCCACTCGGCAGCATGCTATGCATATTAATGATGGTGCACTGCTGAGGGAGACCATAGTAACAGGGATATTGAATCCACGTAGGCAGAAGTGTAGAGACTGTCAGATGTTATGTACATGGTGAGGCCCCCTGCAATGTTCCTTGCTACTGGTGAAATGTGCAGTGTATTAATAGTTTGTGTAGTAACTGTATAAGCTAAGTATTTTATTTATTTATTTATTTTAATGGTGATTTGTCGGCTGTGGGGAGGAGGGATGAGCAGCAATGCCAAGCCATGCTTATACATAGATAGCTGACACCTGCCAGATATCTAAACATAGAAACTGGACGTAATTAGTTATTTATTTCTAGTTTTGTTTATGTCTGTTTAAGCCCATTTGCATAGCATGATGTAATTGCTTAGTAGTGTATGTAAAGGTATACTACTTTATATACTATTCAATTAGCTAAATGGCTAGAGTGATGGTCTAAAGTTTCATAGGGCCTGGGTTTGAGTCCCTAGCATGCATATCATTTGTTGAATGCAATGCAAAATTTCTCTTAAATTAAAAGCAATATTTTTACATTTGGGAGAGATACATGGTGCTAAGCACTGCTTAAATGTGGTTAATTGCCAATATTGTTTGTGTGTTGCTAAGCTCCTCTAAAACCATGGGTGTATGAGTTTTCATGCTGCTTATCTGTATTTAGCTGGTTTGCCCAATGCTAAGCACCATGAAGCTTTTTTGAATGTTACTGAATCACATGTAATGGTAGGAAACATACTATATTAAGGCCAATAGGCAGGAATTCTGCATCATTTGTTGGAGTCTGCCTTTCTGCGGATATGCCAGACAGTGTTGGATAGAGTGCACGCTTTCGGGTGCTAAGAGGTGAGTGCAGGAGTCCATGGATTTTGTTGGGCTACTCATATGGAATCATGAACCTAGGCTGCTGGAGGGAAGTTACCAGGGCTCAGAGTGTAAGCCTGAGGAGTGGAATTTGTTGGCCAGGGATCTTACCTGTGCTACCAGTATACCCCACACTGGTGAGCAGAGTCATCATGACTATGATGACCTGGACTGGAGAAAGAGGGGGACATTGGACACCTGGGTCCAAGAGGCTAGGGCTGGACATTCCCCACAAATATGTAAGTATTTTTTCCAGTGTTTTACTAAAATGCAAGCTGAATGTGTGCAAAACCGGTATGCATAATAGTGTGCTTCTCTCCCAACATCTGCAGCTGAGAGTTCTTGCAATATTCACTCCCATGCTGGGTGTCTGGCCAGGTTGCGCCTGTGCTGCCTGTAGTGCAATAAGCAATAAAGAATAAAAAAAATACTGAAATAAAGAATAACCAATAAAACTGTAGCACAATAACTGGGGAAATAGAAATGTAGTGCAATAAATGGGCAATTAGAACTGTAGTGCAATCAATGTACAATAACAACTACATTGCAATAGACAAGAGAATTATTAGCAATGCCAATAAAGTGTTAAGCAGCATTGTGGCTTTCTAAATAAATCTGTCTTAATATTTGCAGCATGACTGCTTTCATTGCATGTGTGCTCTACTGTCACTGCAGTCAAGTGTAAAACTGTAATAGCTCTACAATGCTAAAGGACTGTCCTGTAAAATGTTTTTCTCAACTAATAGTATTGTTCAAAGTTGTCTACAGGCCAATTTCAGTCACATAATGCTCTCATTTTTTCTACTCCAGGAACAAAAGGTATATGGCTGAGGTATGCCACTTTATGAACAGATAGTGTGTGTAGATTTCACAGAGAATTATCAGCAATGCCAATAAAGTATTAGGCAGCTTTGTGGGTTCTTAAATAAATCTGTCTTAATATTTGCAATAGGACTGTAGTCATTGCATGTTCGTTCTAAGTTGCTGCAGTCAATTGTTACATGATTTGCAGGTGTCCCCTGCTGTTACAGCTATTGGATTCTGCTCCCATGCCTGCCAACTAATGCATGATGCCTGACTACTTTACTTAATGTACACAAAGATGCCTCTCAACTGTCAAGAGTTTTTATAATGGAATTACAACTGCCTAATCTGTCTGTCTCATGATTTCCACATAAATGATTACCTGGAATGCTAAATATTTTGAATTCCATTTACATAATACCTTGGTAGTTACGTAAGTCCACATTATGTGAAACTGTTCTGTGTAGTTGTGTACTTGCATTTGTTACTGCTTGGCCCATACTGTCCCATGCTGACAGCTTTAGAGGTATGTATGCGCTACATGCTACATCAACTATAGAAGAAATGTAGTCGCTATACTCACAACTGACACTGCACAACTGTAGAAGTTTGTAGTTGTATTATGTGTAGTAATATTACCTGTGAGGTAACTAATGGTATATTTTTCTTTCTCCCTCCTCACCCCTTATCTTCTTTAATTTACTATTGTTATTTATCATTATCATTTAATATTAACATATTTTGTTACACTAATTGTTTTAATGGCGTTATGGTTTAATTCATACTGGTTTGCTATTAACATACTTACTGTTATGTTACTTGATGTTGTATTACACATAATATACCTTAATATGTATTTGGAGCAATAAATATTATGTTCCATTCTGCTAATACTTACATTGGTTTGGTTAATACTAACTTTAACTTATTGTTATATCTACTTTACTTCAGTGTGTCAAGGTTGGTTGATTTCTTGTGATCCGCCTACCTTGCCTCCTCCAGATGTAGCACCAGGTCCCAGCACATCTGGAACTCAGGCTGGTGGTGCCCCCTCTGCTGCCCCTGCACTACCAGTGGTGTTAGGTAGTACCACCCCATGGGACTGGGCTGGGCCTCACTCTGGGAGCAGAGGAGGAGGGAGAGTTGTCACAAATAAACTGCCGGGTTTGGTGTGCAGGATTGTCTACCATGGGTTTGGAGGATGCCTTTGTTGGATGGAGAGCATGCTGGCCACAGTAGTGAGGCAGGCTCCCCTCACAGGCCATCTTCCACCACTGCCACCCTTGGTGCAGTGATGGAGCAATGTCAACAGCCACATCGGTGGGGATGTGAGTCATGCTGCTACCTTGTGGAGGCACATTGGACTGAGATTCTAAAACACCCTCCTCCTCCAAGGTGCTTACCCACTCTTGTGTCAAACACCACCCCTGTCTGCTGTCTTGTCTATCTTGTCTGTCTGAAAAAGTGTCCTCACCTACCCAACTTATCTCTCCCACACAACATTATGTCCCTCTTCAACATTCCACTCTCACTTTAAAAAAAAGGGGGCACCTATCCCCAAAGAAAATTTTGTCCCATTTATAGCTCTTAATTTTGCACACATATCCATTGGACACACATAATTTGGTCCAATAGGCTTAACAATGCAAATTATGTTGTTCACACCCCTATTTCTGGGGGCTAGAGTCCAAAGTCATCTGCAAATTCTGTCAAACTGCACAGTTGTTCCTGTACACAAGAAATGGATAGCTGATATTCTTTTCTACACCCTTCCTGCACATACCTACCTGCCTTTCACTATGTTTTTCCCCATGCTTACACTCTGTTTCACCACTTTGCTATCTCCCCATTTTTTCTTTCCTTTATATATTTTTAGACAGTGTGCAATGCACCACGTCGCACAGCTTCGTTAAGCTCATTTAAATGGAGCTATATCGATGTATGTGTTTTAAATAATAAACATAGACAAAATAAGCACATGTCCCTACTTCAAACCCACCAGTAGGGTGTTGCATTAACCTGCCATACCACACAGCTGTTAATTAAAACAGGTGGTTTAAGCAAAATATAGTAATTGCAGGTTACAGTAATTAACTGTGTTTCAGCAGTGCTGCACATCATGTCGCATCACGCAAACTTGCTTAAAGATAAATAGAAAAATTGAGATTGCACCATGGATTCTGGTGTAAGGGTACACTACTAGAACGCCAAACTCACAAGAATGGATGTAAGTGAGGTCTCTAATAGCAGGTAAATGTCCGCTTTTAACAGCAACATTTACAAGTACACCTGCTAAGGCATTACTGGCAAACTACATGTACAACAGGGACCTTGGTACAGAAATACATCCATATAAAGCCATGCACATAATAATGGCTATAAAAATAGTATGTCACAGTCTGTATGGGTGTACTTATATTATGCAAATACACCTGCTGTAACAATGACTCAGTAGCTCAATCTGTTAAATGCCTTGAAAGCAGTACATTTTGACACACCCAGTCCTGGATTCAAATCCAGTGGTGTGTAGCATTTAAATAACATTATTGTGAAGCCATCAATAATCATTGAGTCATGCACTCTTTATCCACACAATGCATTACAAATGAAATGTCTGCTTATCATAGCTAGAAGTCACAGGCTTGCAGATGGGAACCCACTTCACATATCCCTATAGCAAAACTATAAGTGCATAATGTGTCACGGCATGCATTAATATGCATTCACAGAGGAATTTAACTCAGGTAATGAAAATGAGGCCCACTACTATCAGAGTGCAATACAGAGTCCTTTCAAACTCAAAGTGTAGATTAGCAGAACTGTACAACTTACACATTGCAGCACTGGCTTGTAAAAAGGACTGCAAGCATACACATTGCAAATGAGTAGCAGGCTGTAACCTGTGGTCTGAGAGTTCCAAAATGGTGGACATTATGTTATATTTATTTTCCATGTTGCTCATCAACACAGCAAACATGTAGCCTAGGACTCTGTTAATGATACCATACATATTTACCTTAAACACATACCTTAATTGGAATGGAATGACTACCCTCACTCTGGCTGTGCCTCTACTACAAGCCTGCCACAGCTGCCACAGTTACTCCTACAGCTTGTTGTCTTCCAAAGTGTTCACACTCTCTGCCTAGGCCTATTACCTGCAGCAGCAGCTGCAGCCTGTATCACACACATCTCTAGGTAACAGTAGCTTCTACAGACCTACCCTCTGTGATGATGTAGCCTCCTCACCCCAATAATGTCCAGCACAACATATCAGAAAGGGCTTGTAATCTACATGGAGGCCTTATATCTTGTACAGTGGTTGCATGTCATTGGCTGATGATAGTGCAAATCAGCTGTGTTGCCTGCAATTAACATTTCAGAACCATATATTGGTTAAAAGGCAATGTCCTCTTAATCAGAAGCATGTTAAAAGACAAACATGCTGGCTATGGGGAATCATTCTGTGTGAGACTTTCTACACAAAGAACATGCATTTGCAAAAACTGAAAAATCACTACTATCAACTGAGGAGTTTTGCACTCCAGCAGGTATGTAACCTTTTTGTTTACAACAGGATGCATATGTGTGAATATACTTACAGGGAATAGGGGTTACAGCACTAAGCCTTTCTTAGAACTGTGATAATGACATGTCAATGATATCCAGATTTGCTACACCTACAGAGGATATACAATACATCAAGGGTGGAATGCTTTTTGCAATGTGGCAGACTGGTCTCTTGGGACTATCCCTTTACAGTGGTTGTAATATCTTTGTTTGGCACTGTTGTTTTGGCATATTATCAGGGATGTTACCCCTATGGGACACACTACAATAGACTCCTGTTTTGGGTGTATGATCATACAGCAGTATCTGTCATGGCACACATGGGAATAGATGACTATCGCTAGTATCTTAGTTGCATCCACACACTTAGTATATTTGCACACTGCAGAATATGACATGTGATCAAGCATTGGATACTACCAGCCATTCTGTTCTTGCTGTATATCTACATAGTGTACTTCCATGTATGTAATCCTGACATGTGTTCCCATACTGTTGTCTTGCAGGACACATGTACCCAAGATGCTGTGCACCTTTCACAGATGCAGAGAATGACATTATACTTGAAGGCCTCTGGCAACACCAAGGACTCCTACTGTCCAGAAGGAAGGCAAAACAGGGAACAACAGGTAGCACATTGGGCTAACCTTGTCCATGACGTGAATGCTACAGGTCATCAGAGCAAGACATATGAGCTGATTCGACACAGTGCAATGAACATAATCAATACTGCATGGAGAAGAGCAGCAGATGTAACCAAGGACTGTGGCACCACCAGTGGAGGTCCAGCAGCAGAACAACCACTGTTGGCCACTGAGGAATTCCTGGTAAACCTAGGTACACATAACAGCTCCCAGGCACCCATCACACTGTACATCATGGATGTGGGAGCCACAGATTCCATGGCAGAGGAGCATGCAGGTAAGCTTAGTTTGATCACCACCGCAATACTGCAGCATTCAGTGTGTCAGGATGTACATACTTTTACGTGGGTGTCAGGTCTATGTTCTTTGTGGGGGGAAGGGTTTAACTGCAGTTTGACTCTTACTCAGATGTTGACCGATATAATAATTAACATAGTAGCTACTGTAAATGTGAGATCTATGAATGTATTATCTTATTGTGGTGCAACATGCGGAGGTACTGACATTACCTCTCCCTCTACTTTCACAGGTGTATTATGTATCAGACAAGGCTGTAGTCTTGCTTCTGGTAAGCACACCACTGCTTTGTTATAGATGTAGGTTTACAGCAATGCAATCCATAAAGTATCATCCCAGGCCTGCTGCCTGGAGTGCTGTACTGTCGGCATGATTGCAAGCTGTACAGATATTTTATTACTATTACTGTACAGATGTTACAGTCATATGTATGGCTTGTAGGTGTCACCATACTGAGAGATGCAATAGTATTGTCAGGACATTGCAGGTTGCCATATGTGTCAACTGTGCAGAGTCTTCACAAATATCAAAAGTGAACCTCATTTTTGCTGAAGAAATTGCTGTGCAAAGAGTTTTTATTTCCAAGCAAATACAGGTGTTTGTAGGAATAGTAATGCCCTCTTGTCCTACTATATGAGGTTGGGGTTCCAACAGGTCTGTAATAGTGCCAACAATGTATATAGCTGCACATTTATTGCAGCATAGTACTGCAGAGCCTAATAGCATAGGTATTAATGTATTGCTTTTTCCACTGTTATCACAGGTGACCAGGGGGGGGGGGGGTTGGTCTCTGTTCCCCCACACAACCTGATGTCAGTGTCTATTCAGACTTTGATGATGACAGTGGCCACAGTGAGGTACAGGTGGGGGATTCAGGGGCTGAATATGTCCCAGAGGTTGACATCACTCGTCTGCCCTCATTGTCACTTCACACAGTCACTAAGCCTACACATACCCAGTCCCCAGAGGCTACATATATTGAACAGTCAGAGGGTGGTGACATTGAACAGGAAAGTGTGGCAACCATGGCTCCAGTGAGTATAGACAATGGTCATAGCCAGACAGCCTGCAAGGTTCCACACAGGCAGATTGATAGGGGTGCTCACAGGAAACCTGTTGTCCTTCCAACACCTGTTGCAGGTTTCACATCATGGTTCACTTGGTGTAAGTTTTGGGTTGTCATGGAGGCATAAGCACATTCCGAAAGTAACTCCAGATGTATGCTCAGGGTTATGGATGCAGCACAATCTGACTTGAATGTCTCCACTGCAATGGTGACACCCTGGATCAGGTCACTGATGCAATGGACAGAAGGTGGGCCGAGACAGTTTCTGTCTTGGAATGCACAGTATCTATGCTGGAACATGTAGTTGGAGTTGAACATTGGCATCATGGATGAAGGTCAGCAACCCCATCTGCTGAGAGTCCATGTGGCCATGCACAATCATGTTCTCATAGTGGCAGTACATCCAGTGCTACAGAGGGGAGTATGCTGTCCACACCAACATGTGGCAGGCCATGGTCTCATAGTCCTTTGTGCTCCCTTGGAGGACATGGTCCCACCAAACAGCAGTCACCATTAGTTACTAGCACCACTTCTGACCTTGAGCATGGAGTTTCCAGTGCAACTCATGGCAGAGCCAGTTCCCGTGTTTGGGCCCGGAGATGTGAACTATCAGTTCTACCATGCATGGTTCAAAGTTGTCCCAACATACACACATGTAGGGCTAGCACTGCACTTGACTGTGTACATGTACACACTCATACACCACTGTCAAATGCAGGTCACCTACAGACACACACAGCACAATTTCATGGCCATCTTGTCTGTGCAAGTGATGATACCTGTGCCACATCCCTGTCATTCCCATCATCGATGCAGGGAAATGAAGGTATGTGTCTGATGTGCAGGATGACTATATAAATTAACGTGTACTTCTGTAATGCATTGTTTAGCCATGCCACTTGTAGTGGTTACTGACAGATACTGTATGCTGGCATTTGTAATGAGTAAGCCAAATAATTTTGTGTACCTTATGTTGCATGATGAAAGGTGTGTCATGGACATGTTTCTGTTTCTGTTTCAGGATTCTGTTGGGGACACATATGGACACACAACAGCAAGATAACCATAGATGTCACAGCACAGGATAAACTGTCAGCACAAAAGAAATATATCCTCAGCAAGGTACAGCACTATAGATGCATGGCTCCATAAGTCCATATGTGTGTAACAGGCTAACAAGGACAATGGCCTCAGTCAGTATATTCATGCATTCTATATCTGTGAAAGGGTCTGATATCCTTGATAAGTGTCACCAGGGTGTTGAAAGCTAATACATCTACAAGCTGTGTTGCAAGTTGTCCAGCAACAGCTATGATTGTTGTGTTTTACATCCCATCGTGTAACCTGCACATGATGTGTGTCACAGCAGATGTGTGCTTCACATGCATGTGGGACCTTTTGTATATAGGATTTACAGTCTGTTTGACATTCCTGTCTCTCCAACATGTAGCATTTATTCCACAGTGACAATATAGGTGTGTAGGTTGGGTAAGACGTGTTATTCCTGTCATCGATGTGTGGGAGGTATGCATTGAGATATGACACCTCCTTGTACAGTAGGCATGCACATCCCCTTACAAAGCATTTATGAGACAGACTGCACATGTAAGGTCTTGGTGCAGACTCCATAGGGCATGTTATCTGCAATGTGTATGGGGGTACTATGGAACCTGTGCAGCTGCTACAGTTGTAAGATATGCCTGCATAGTGACATAGCAAGGGTGCCACTGTACAGAAAGATAGGTGTGATGAGTGTCACATTCAGTATGGCAATGACAGTCTGGGAGTTACATCACAGACCTGTCTATTTATGATGTACAACACTGAATGCATCCCTATATCTCACCGACCACTGAATGTCAAAGGCTATATTTCTCCCTGTGTTCATACATCCATGAGTAATGGCGCAACTGTTAGTGGTGTGTAGACGCTAGTATATTTCCCAGGGGTAGAAGAGATTCCAAAGGGTAGTATTGTGCAGTCGTTCGCATTTAGTATTTGTCAGTGGCTCAGACCACAACTGAATGTGTCACAGGCCATCCTGGTTAACTGTTGGTTCTGTGTGGGATTCAATGACAGCTCCTGATATCAAAAAACATCATAAAAAAAAACACAAACCAAAATAACATAAAAAAAGTTGCTGAACAAAGTTTCCAAAGCCAAACCGCTAAAAATGAAACACTTTGTTTAATAAGTATGAGCGCTTTTGTTGTAACCGCCATTAAAACTTCATCAGATACAGTCAATTCAAACAAACCTCTTCTTCTATACTAAAACTTCATGTGACCCTAGCTCAAAAAGCATGTACTACTTTTAAAGTCATACGTCCCTAATAATGCCGCAATATTCAAGATAATGTATAATATGTATGTTACATAAAATATTAAATAGAACCAGTATAACAAGAAAGGGGACTAAATTGTAGAATTTCACAGACTTTGAACTGTGGTCTATATTTGCTGATTTTTTCACGCACGGTATGAACTTTGTCCCAGCTAAACCAGCTAATTTAATAAATGTGCTAATAAATTTAAAAGTTTGTGTACATAAATTGAATTTTAACATTATGTTTAATGAAAGGAATGTTATTTTTGATGGTCTTAGGGTAGCTAGCTTATACAAACTGCCCCCACCCTGCATCCAACACTTGCAGTTTTTGAAAAAATATGAGAAACAGATTTATGAACAATATTAGGAAAGAACATAAATGGTCCTTGGAGGAAGGAAAGTAATGAGGAGATTTTTAATTTTATTCAAAATAATGGTTTAAGATCCATGAAACCGGATAAAGGAGGGGGTATTGTAATCATGATACAACGGGATTACAATGAGCGAATAAAGCAGATGCTGGATTGCAGTTCTTACGAGACTTCTAGTATTTCTGAATTAAATACAGCATACTTTGGTATCAGCAATCAGTTAAGGGACATGTTTATGGAGTGGTGAATAACAAGGGATGCGTTTATATATCTTACTATAGTAGCCCTGAGGATCCCAACTATGTTTGGAGTCCCAAGGTCCAAAAATCTGTAGATAATCTACTAATGAGACCTATACTAGACGGAAGGGGGTCTGTGACAGTGGCTTCTGCCCAGTATATTGATCATAAATTTAAGTATTTATTGGGGGATGAATCCCATCTTTGTAAGGACTCATGGGATTTTTTACATAAAATGAATGAGGTTATCTATTGTGAAACTGAACTAGACTTAGATTGGACACAAGAATATCTGGGAAGAAGAGGAGTGGAATAGGGGAGCATTAATAATACTATTGAATTGTTGGAAATAGTTTTAAAAAACAATTTTATATTTTTTGAGGAAAAGATATATATATATACAAAAAGATGGAGTAGCTATGGGCTCTTGGCTAACATTGTTGGGAATCCACATGTGTTTTTAGCAGCCCACATAGCAGGCCAGTAAAATTTTATTTACATTACCTGGATGATATATTTGTAATTTGGAATGAAGAGGAAACTGAACTGGTAGAATTTATCAATCATATTAATACAAGTACTGATTTTCTGTCCTTGACACATTCTTACAGCCAGGATAGGATGGCCTACATGGATATATTGATAGAGAAGGATAGGGAAAAAGAAAAATACGTGGCTAGCACGAATTGAAAACCAACATATTCAAATATGTTACTGCATTTTTCCAATTGACATCCTGATAAGCAGAAGAGTGCAGTAGTTAAGAGACAACTAGTTAGGGTAGCCCAAATGAGCACTCTGGATAGTGACTTTTATAAGGAATATGATATTTTAATGAATATGTTTAGTACAAGGGGTTACCCTTCCGAAATGATCCAGGAAATTAGTGATGAGGTTTCCTCTAAGAGGGAGAGGGGATATTTTAAGCCATCTTGTTTTAGGAGGAGCCCAGGAGGACAATGACAGGACACCTTTGGTTAGTAAGACCAGATCAGGCCATTATATGAGTGCTTTTTTGTTGGTGTTAAGTACTGAAAGTTCAAACATTAAGTGGATTTTGCAGAAGAATTTGAATATTTTTAGGGTGAACACTAGTGTATTGCATGTACTGAGGAATAAACTCACTATTATATACAGGAAAGGGCTTAGTTTGAAAAATGGATTGGAAAGAAAGCCAGGTAAGACAATCATACACCCAAGGATGTCAAAGTGTGGGAGCTGTAATATGTGTAAATTTATATTGCAGGGGGGATAGAATTGCTCTAAGAGACACAAAGGGGGTAATATATGGGGCACGGTGTCAGATCTGTGAGGGGTTTTACATAGGTAAATCCGAATGTGTATTGCATAGTCATATTTATGAACACATATATGACATAAGGAAAAAAAAAAAACACAAATGCCTTATATAGACACCGGGAAGAGTATCCTGAGCACTCTTTTAAATTTAATATTTTAGAAAAGGTGGACAAATCCACAAGGGTGGGGGTGGGGTGGGACCATTGTCTACATATTTGGACAGACAGGAGTTAATTTGGCAATTTAGATTGGAGGCATATAGACACCCAGGTTTAAATGAGGCAGTTAATATAGCCCCTATTTTAAAATTAAAATCAATGGAAAGGTAATTTTACCAGGATAGGAACAAACTTGCAAATTTTGGCTATAGCTAAATAGAAACATATATTTTTATTTTTATGTAACATACATATTATGCATTACCTTGAATATTGCTGCATTATTAGGGACATATGGCTTTAAAAGTAGTACATGCTTTTTGATCTGTGACTGCAGAGAGGTAATGGCTAGAAGGAGTATGCCATCAATGGTGTCTGGGGAAATCTACTAATGACTGGCATCACTGCACCTTAAGTTTCCCAATGCTATTTTCCCAGATTAAGACTGTCATACACTTGCCTACACACCAGCTGATATAGCACTTGGTAGATAACCTACACAGTTTGCAGTAAGGCCTGCTGTCCTAATATTGTCAAACACCTTGTCAGGCAATGATAGGTAGAGTGAGTAATATTCCTGTCATCCATTGCATAGTGTGACACTCAATGGGGTGCACCAGTTAGAGACGGTAGGCATGATTTGGCCTTGAGCATAACAAATGATTCATAGGTTCATAGGTTTATACTAGGCTATCTGCCTTGGGGCATTTACAAACCAAGTCAGAGTGTGTTTGGCTTTTGCCACCCTTTTAGATCGGTTTACTGTGCCTCTGTAGAGTAGGTCACAGAATATAGCCCTTTTAAGGTTAGTTTACTGTGCCCCTGTCTAGCAGGGACACAGAAGAGATCCCAGGGGTGAACTTACGATCTCCCATCCACTCGTTCTTGAAGAGGGTCAGTGAGGGGCTCTGCCTAACATGGACTGGGATTCTGTTCCAGAGTGAGGGCAGCCTCTGGGATATGAATCTGTCCCTCCAGCATGTCCTATTTATTTCTGTGCTGAGGTTTAAGTCCCTGGAGCATGTAGCTCTAAGGGATTTGGACTTCCTGAGGTGGAGCATGTCCATTATTTCTGGGTTGGACATGGCTTTATATGTCAGGCACAGATCACCTCTGAGTAGGTGGTAAGCAACTGAGTAGAGATGGAGTTTCTTTAGCCGAACTGCATAGGGCATCTGTTTGAGTCCCTTGATCCTCTTGGTGAGGTACTTTTGGGGCCTCCCCAGTTGCTGCAGGTGTCAGGTAAGGTACATCCAAAATGGGGCATTGTATTCAATTATGAGCCTGATGAGTGATGAGTAGAGGGGCACAATGACCTCTCTTGTTCTTGATGTGAACCCTTTTGTGATAAGGTGGGCTATATAGAAGGTCTTTCTAACCACTCTGGCAACATGATTGTCAAAAGAGAGGTTTCTATCTACTTGGGTCCCCAAATCCCTAATTACTTCTTCTGTACTTAATGGATTACCACCTATGTGGTAATTTGTGGGTACTTTGTTTTTCCCAAAGGGGATGACTATGCACTTTTTGGCATTTAGCTTAAGGCCATGGCTCTGGCACCAGTTATCCATCTCTGTGAGACCCTTTTGGAGGATGCTTGTGTCAGCCGGAGAGTCGATTATGGCACCCAGCTTGCAGACATCTGCGAACTTGGTCAGCCATAGTCCTCCCGTATTAGCCTGTACCTCAGAGAAGTATATACCGAAGAAGAGAGGTCCCAGGACTGAGCCTTGTGTGATGCCACTTGTAACTGGTTTGGAGTCTGACATGGCACCTGCAATACTGACCATGTGGGTTCTATCCCTGACCCAGTTTGCAACCCATCTTGTGACATAGGGGTTGATATTTAAGCTGGTGAGCTTATTTATGATGCCCGAGTGGGGTAGTGTGTCAAAGGCTTTTGTGAGGTCCAGGTAGGCCGTGAGGACTACCTTACCTTCATCTATGGCCTTGGTAACTGTTTCAAAGAAGTCAACCAGGTTCAGGAGGCAAGATCAGCCCTTAACAAAGCCAAATTGGGTGGGATCCAGTGTCTGGAGGTTACCAATGTCCTTGTTTATGAGTTCCATGATGATACGCTCCATAGCTTTGCAGACCAGACTTGTCAGGCTTATAGGGTGATAGTTTCCTGGGTCTGTTGTGGCACCACCTTTGTGGAGCAGGACCACTGTTGCTGTACGCCATTCCTTGGGTACATATCCTATAGTAAGGCTGAGACTGAACAGTGACTTTATGTGAGGTGTGTGGTCCTGTGTCAGTAGGTGTACAACAGTGTTACTGTTTGTATCCATGCTAACTCCATTCATGGCATTTCATGTCACATGACTCAGAGATCTGAGGACACTGCTTGGCACTACTTGCTAGTTGTCTTTTGTGCAACTAAATATTGCAATTGCTTCCAGCATATTCCAAAAAGACAGTCATCCATGGTGTGTGCACAGAGCACAGACAAACACATTAGGGAAATGTAATATGTATACCTTTTGAAGGTAAGGTGGGGATTTTACAGAGGTATTCTGCAGTTGGACACTACCCAAGCAGTGTGTACTAGAAGGACACAATTACCTTGGGAAGACTGAGGAAAGCAGGGGAGTCCACAGAACTGCCGATGCCTGGCAATTACTAATGATGGTCTCACCGACACCATTCTCATCATCAACATAGCTGTCCCACATCATGAAAGCCTCTGTAGACTTCACATACCCTTTTTACAAATAGATGCCTTGATTAGCAACCTGGGCAATCATTTGGCTTTTGCATGTGTTATGCCATCTATCCCAGGGTTGGTGGTATGTCACTAGGAAACTGACAAGAAGGGGATTAGTAGCACTGCTGTAGTGCCACAATATAATGTACAATGTTCATTAACATAGATCTCCAGTCTTGCTGTAACAGTCTGCACACAGCTTGTGAACCATCACAGGTGACACTTTTACAGCATGTCATGCATCCTGACCTTCAACACATTAGTGGTGCATATCTGCATGACATGTCTATGAGGCCTAATGCAGCAGACTGGACAACTTTGGCCAATGTATGTCTACCTGCCACATGTCCTAAGCATGTCATACTGTACAGTTATGTACCCGGCACATGTCTGTGTTCCCACATCATATCACGCAACAATCAGTGTGCTGTCTAGTTGCTTGACATGTGTCGTACGCTTGTGAAGCCAATGTAATGTCAGCAAAGTTGAACATGTCCGCTATGCATGCACAGGCATCCACATCAGCACTACAAGATGTGCCTACAAACACTGAACATCAGGCTGTCAACCCCAAGGTTGTGGCAGCTTGACCCTACCTTTGCAGGACATGCTGCTGAGGTGTTGGGAGTGTCCCCACCCTTCTACTCCTAGGACACATAAACACAATGCATGATGGATTTAACTGCATTTCAAACCTTGCTGCCATGGTATCTCCAACAGCAGTCATGACATATAGCAATGAGCATTATGCCAACATGCTCACATCCTGCATCATCTACATCCACATTACACACACCTGCATGTGTGCAGCTCCTTATGAGACACATTGTCAAACAGACACCTCAGGACACCCTGCCTCTGGAGTGCACAGTACACATTATACTGCATGCACTACTGTCTCACCAGTCAAACACTTGAGGCAAAACACAAAATCATACCTCTTAGTCAGAGGTTATTACTTTGTGAGACACAATGATATATTTGTCAAGTGGCTACACATGGTACATGTAACAGATAGCTGTCTGTGGCTTGAGACAATAGGCCTTACCACACATTACCTCAAATCAAGTGATATCAATTAACATAATGTTAACATTATAGTACCTGTAGGTGTGTATAACTAGGGACATATGTCACTAGCCTGTATGCAGACACATAACTGTGCTTAGCCAGTCTGTGCCTATTGCGGGTGTACACATACATTGTGTCTGCACTTGACACTCACCTGGGATGATGGCTCCATTCACATGGAAATTGATGGAAGTCAATAAGTCCCTTAGCATGTGGTATCATTGTCAGGGGAATCTACTACATGTCTGCCTGGGATGCCTTGTTGAACAGACATCAGTGCTTCACCAGTGATGGTGTTCTTCTCTCACCTCTGAGATTTGGAGTAATGGCCAATGAGACCCCCACAATGCAACTAAGATGCACTGTTCAGGGAAAAGTTGGCAATGAGAGCACCATCTTTGTACAACATCATAGATATGCTGCTACACGGTGAATGTGGCAACACTGAAACCCACTCTGTGGAATATGTCCCCATCCTGCATTATGCAGATGTGTGCCGTCAAGGACTTCTGGTTCAAGGCTGTGGACAGCACCACAGCCAAAACAGGCTACATGTCCATCCACACCTTCACACCTCAAAATGATAGTGTTCAAGTTAATGCAGGTGGTGTATACATACTCATTAAGGATAGATACATATCCAGATTTTGTGAAACACTGTAATTTCCTGGAGACACTGCAGGTGTCATTCAGTACTGGAAGGGCACATAATCATACATTAGCCAGCTACAGGAGCACCATGTATCTAGACTCCCATCATGCATATTTGTATGTACATGTGTCTACCATGATACATCAGCATACCATGTTATGGGTTGGCATTTAGTGACCACCAACTGTGTTGCTTAGTCTGCCACAGCTCACTTGCCAAAAGGTTAGTCTATGTCCTTAACTACAATGTCCTGGAGTGGTGTCATGACATTCCCAAGGGGAACTAATGTATAGCAACATGTATTTACCAAGATGGGTAACCACTGCAGCCCCCAATGTGAGGTCCTCCCTGGTGGGATTTGACCACAGATCAGTGTTATTAAAACTACCAGCACTATCCCCACTTGCAGACAATACAGACATATATTTCAACAAAGCCATTTATTACCTCCTGTGGGATGGTTTACTTAGCTTGACTGCACCCCACCCCTCTGATGGGACACCATGTATGCAGATCTGTTCACCCATGCATTATGCCAGCAGCATTACAATTGCATGAACTTGGCTGTACCTGACAGGAAGAACACAGGTTCCTCATGACATAGCAGACCTGCCTGGTGTACAACTGCCATTATCAGGCTGTACAATAGGAGGTGGACATTGCTGTGTGACAGTTGGCTTGAGGGTGCCCATCTCTAAAATGGAGCTACAACCTCCTCAGCTACAACAATCACGTAGTGTTATGATGTTGTGTAGACACACTAAGTTTCAAAATTAGCCACCCACACAAAGCAGACCGACAATGCACAATGTAGTTACATGTGCAACCTCAAAGCACAGGCCCAGATTGTTGGTGAACTCATACTTAATGATGCCACATAGAATGGGTCTATATCCATTGCTACCACATGTTGTGCATCAACTTTACTACCCTGTCCCCACCACATGTGACACATGACATTCCTACACCCTGTCCCATAACTTCCAGATCTACAGAGCAGGTTGTAAATGGCCTTTCTATGGAGGATACACAGCATCTATTGGACATGCTAACATCCCAAGCTGCATCCTGCATGGGATGTGTTATAGTTTACTAACAGCATTGGGAATACCTTCCAATCATACTGAAACCACTGGCTGAACATCAGCTGACTGGAAAATGCCAACTGTTGTACCCTTGCACAGAGGTAGTGCATGCACTGACCACCAGAACTATAGACCTCTTTGCCTGAGTATCCATATCTTTATGGCTGTAGGGGAAATCATCATGGAGCTGATCAGCACACATATATGTGATCTACACACAGTTGACAATACACAGTTTGGATGTCTGACAGGGGGATCATGAATTTTAAATGTGGTGTACATGGTGGACATTTCCGAGATAGTCACCAATGACCTGTGTGAGGGGACACCAGGGCATGCAACCTCCTGAACTGAGCCAAGCCATCTGACTATATCTCCCACTAAGGAATCATGTGCAAACTACTTACTTAGGCATTTGTGTTACTATCATTGTAGGTGACACTTAGTGGCCCATTGATGGCACACATACTCAACATAGGGACATCCACCTCCAATAGCTGATCTATAAGCAGCAGTGTTCAACAGCCTCAGTCCTGGGTCCTATACTGCTTGGAATCCATTTAACCATGATACAAGTGAATACTGACTGTCTGTGGCTAACAATGTTGGCAGATGCCTGCAAAGTGTGAGCACTCATGGAGACAGAGGGATATGTCAATATCCTACAATAAAATCCATGTAAATATATATATATATATATATATATATATATATATATATATATATATATATATATATATATATTATCATTGCCATCACTAACACCTATGTACCTGGTAAGAAGGACATCATTTGTAACATGTGATGTTCATACTCAGGGGTGAAACAACTGGGCACATAGACTTGGCCACAAAGGTTTACACGTAATTTGCATGAGGTCACCATGTCTCCCCAGTGGTATGACAGGAATCACGGGTCATAGCTGAGGGCACAATCACCCATAATTGACATACTCATAACCTCCATGTACTCTTCACTCAGCTTGCCAATATCTGATTGTAATGGCCATTTGCTAATGGATCTTTGTAAGCAGTACTGGCACTTGCACACAACAGTATGGTCCCTCATAAGGGAACTTCACATCTTCAGCATGTATTCAATGGGGATTGTCTAAAATGAGTGTCATTGTAACCTGTGGCATATAGAGTACTCATAGGTGATCTCTGGCTTGCATACGGGGCCAAATGTGACCAATGCTGCATATCTTTAGGTGGCATAGTACATGGATTAATGATTGTATGGGCAATAACCTAGTATGTGACGTTAATAATACATGCTGGTGGGAGAGATTTGACTACGAGACTTTAACCCACTTTTGCAATAGAGCCCTGGCTAATGGCAAGCATAGCACCTCAATGCACCTCAGCACAAGTCATCTGTATGACTGACTAGGCATGTGTCATTTCACCAGAGGGCTTCTGCCTATGTCCATCTTGGACTGGGGCAATATGTGCTGATCATAT
Organism: Protopterus annectens; assembly: GCF_019279795.1. Classification (NCBI taxonomy): domain Eukaryota; kingdom Metazoa; phylum Chordata; order Ceratodontiformes; family Protopteridae; genus Protopterus; species Protopterus annectens. Next base: position 1,427,861,715 of record NC_056739.1, on the reverse strand, counting down.
AAATAAGGGTATACAGTTGTCTACGATTGTGATGGCTGTATGGCTAGTATACTAGTGAGGTTCAAATGTCCTATGGTACCATAAGTTAATGTAGATTGCTCTAACAGGCACACACACACAAACATGGTTACACTGAGGATAGCACCACTTCCAATTACTGCTTACAGGACATGGCATGGCACACACATAGTGCAAGTTGGCTGTAAGTAGATTAGAAAAGTTACCTATATAAAGGTGCACACTACAGATCACAGTACATGATGCATGCAACTCACCTCATGTCTGATAGTACTGTCAATTTAGGACATATGTGTGATGAGATCAGCAGGCCATGTTGTGGTCAGGCATTTGGAGGTTCACATCACCTCTAACTAAAATTTTGCAAAATCCTACCTCTTTGTCAGTTACTAAGGTGATCACATTTATGCTATATGGACACACACATGAAGTGGCCTATAGTGAGATTATCCACCTATCTAGTCTTACACACTACAGATCACAGACATCATCAGACCTTGTAGAAGAGGGCAGTTTGGAAGACAGCAGCAACTTACAGGGCCAAAAATTGGATAATCATTGCAGTTTTTTAGCCAATAAGGGTTTCTCAATTGCTTGGCAGAGGGATACACCCACACAAAGTGGCCTGAAGTGAGATTAGAATGGCTACTTATCTAATCTTATATGCTGTAGATCACAGTACTTATCACACTCACCACAGCTGATATCTGCTTTATGTGTGATTGCAGGGGAAACTACTTGTGGATTACACAGACTAGGCTTATGTTGAACAGCATCTGTGGCCTGCAGAGTGATATTGCTTCATACTGTTATCTGCATCTAGTATCCTAGCAGTGAGATAACTGTTATTATCCTAGCTATGTGTCTACAGTTAGCAGTGTGGCTATATGTGGCTGGTTGCACTTGGATGGGCAAGCCTGAGACCAGGGACAATGTGCCCTGTCCATGCATGCATAGGCAACATTATACATTACAGCACCAGCTCACCTGTTACTGTCTATCTGGTGATACCCAGCAGGCACAGGAGTCTGTAGGCAAGTGCATTATGTACTGTTGAACCTTTACTTTGGATCCTTTGAGCAACATTATAGATGTGTGATAGAGCAGCTTTACTCACCAATATTAGGGCATGTAGGACAATACAGACATCCACACACATATTTCTATATATAACAGGGGTGTATATATAAATGTAGCTGTGTGTGTGTACGATTATATATATATATATATATATATATATATATATATATATATATATATATACATATGGGGAGAGAATGAGATGTATGTTGTATGTTTTTATATATCTATATAGCTATATATATATATTTGAAACTACATAGAGAGAGAGGTAGTGACAGATGTGTATACATATATGTATGTATGTATAGACATATCTTTACATAACAGGTCATTTTGATCAAGGGGTAACAGGATTGTGCTCAGTTTACCTAAGTGTATGGGCATGCTCAGTGGGACTGTCAGTACTTATAAAGTGACTCCAGGCCACACCTACCTGCTCTCCAGTCCAGGATTTTATGTGTTACGGACACTGACATCTGTCTCTGTTTCTGCAGTACTGCACTTCACTCAAAATGGCCATGGCATTCTCAAGCTGTCTGACGTAATTAATACGTGATAGAGATTCATAATGTTACACCACACACAGACTGACAGTCTGTGACGACACCAAGATAATAATACTTCACATGCAAAAGATGTGGATACCTCCAGATTTGAACCATCAACAGGATCATCCATATTAACTTCTCTAGTCCACTGACACACACAAGCTGCCAGCCTGAGAGTAGTCATTCATCACATAATCAAAAGAATATATATTTACATTGCTATTCCTGCATTAAGTGAGACATAGAATGTGTGCTCGATTTTTATATTAGTGCCCTGAGTTTGCCTGGACTGCTGATATACCATTGATGAACTACTGTTACAGTTGTTATATGGGGAAACTGCTGTGTTGGGTGTGGGGGAGCAACACCACATATTCTGCTTGGATACACACTAGTCCAACTATCATGTGACCCCACTGTTTAATATCTCCCTTGCCTGATGTAGTGCATATTCCACTCATTTGGCTTAGTAAATATTAAGGAACAGATACTAGATGACTGGGTAACTGTGGTCCAGTGTGTATGTTACTTGTGTCCAAATAGCCCACTATATTTACTTGCATAAATGCAGCAAAGCCATACATACAATACCATATTATAATAATCCTTACAAGTAGTGTGTAGGTTAGGGGCTGACCTTGTGAATGCAGCATTTGACAGAACTGTAGTTTAGGGCTGACTCTGATGCAAACAGTACAAAGCCAATACTTGTATAGGTCCAGGTTTTGTGGGTTGCCTGGCATTAATTTTGCTATATGTATGTGAGAAGGAGTAAGGTGTTGGTCCCTAGGGCTCTAGGTTGTCAGTGAATGTGCTAAGCATTGTCTGTTAGTCAAAGCTAGGGTGTAATTACCACACCTATGTCTGCTTACAGGGACATCATCAGGGAGTTTCTCCTCCGAGTCCTCTTGTGAGTGTGGCTGTGGTGAACTGGGCAGTGGTGGGAGGCTGTGTATCCCTTCCCTTTGCTGAGCTTGCTGCAGCTGTTCATAGGTTCATAGGTTGGTACTAGTCTATCAGGCCTAGGGCCTATACAAGCCTAGCCATAACAATTCCCTGGCTATTTCTTCCCACATTATTTACTTTCCTGGACCCCTGTCTAGCAGGGTGACTGACGTGATCTCTGGGGTGAATTTCCTTTCTCCCATCCAATCGTCAAGGTTCCTCTTGAAGAGGTCCAAAGAGGCACTCTGCTTGACATGTATGGGCAATCTATTCCAGAGTCTGGGGAGTCTCTGGGTCAGGAACCTATCCCTCCAGCATGTTTTGTTTATTGTGATGACAAGGTTTAGATCCCTGGAGCGTGTAGCTCTGAGGGACTGGGATTTCTTTAAGTGTAGCATGGCCAACAGCTCTGGGTTTGACATGGCCTTGTATGTTAAGCAGAGCTCGCCTCTGAGTAGACGATATGTGACAGAGTATAGCTGGAGTTTTTTAAGGCAGTCAGCGTAGGGCATCTGCTTTAGGCCTGTGATTCTTTTAGTGAGGTATTTCTGAGGCCTTTCCAGTTGTTGCAGATGTCTTGAGATGTACATACCAAATGGGGCATTGTATTCTATAATGGGTCTAATGAGGGATGAGTACAGTGGGACAATGACCTCCTTTTTTCTGGATGAAAAGCCCTTCGTGATGAGGTGTGCCACATAGAAGGATTTCCTGACTGTTGTGGCGATGTGGTTATCGAAGGTGAGACCACTGTCCACCTGTGTCCCTAAGTCTCTTATCACACTTTCTGTGTTTAGTGTACTGCCACCTATATGGTAATTCATGGATACATGTTTTTCCCAAAGGGATAACAATACATTTCTTGGCATTGAGCTTGAGCCCATGGCTCTGGCACCAAGCATCTGTTTCTGTAAGGCCCTTTTGTAGAGTATCCACATCATTTGGGGATTCAATAATGGCTCCCAGTTTGCAGTCATCTGCAAACTTTGTTAGCCAGAGTCCCTTAGTGTTGACCTGTACTTCAGAGAAGTAGATGCCAAACAAGAGCGGCCCCAGGACTGAACCCTGAGGTACTCCACTTGTCACTTGTCTGGAGCTGGATTTGGAGTCGGCTACTTTTACAGTGTGGGTTCTATCAGTAAGCCATTTAGCAACCCATTGGGTGACATAGGGATTAATGCCCAACTTAGTAAGTTTATCTATGATTCCAGAGTGGGGGGTGGTGTCAAAGGCCTTGGCACGGTCTAGATAGGCTGTGTGGACCACCTTACCCTTGTCCATGGCTCTGGAGACTGATTCAAAGAAGTCAATCAGGTTCAGGAGACAAGATCGGCCTTTCACAAACCCAAACTGGGTGGGGTCCAGTGTTTGAAGGTTGCCAATGTCTTTGTTTATAAGTTCCATGATAATACGCTCCATGTCCTTGCAGATAAGGCTTGTCAGACTGATGGGACGGTAGTTTCCGGGACCCAAGGTGGATCCCCCCTTGTGGATTGGGATAACTGTAGCTCTGCGCCACTCAGTGGGCATGAAACCTGAGGTGAGGCTATGATTAAACATGACACTTAGGTGAGGTGCCAGTTCATATTGTAGTTCATGTAGTACACAGCCCGGGATGTCATCTGGTCCCATGGATGCTGTATTCTTGGCTTTAGAGAGTGCGTTTTGTACCTGTGTGGCCATTATTACTGGAATTTGGCAATCTTCCGATATTGAGATGGCCATTTAGGGGGTGAGAGGGGGGGTGAAGTTGGCACTGAATCGATCTGCCAGGATATTGGCAATATCCTTCGGATCAGTATATTTAATGCCATTCTGTTTTAGCTCAGAGCAGATCTGAGCATTGCCATTTAGATTCTTGACATAGTTATAGAATGCTTTGTGGTTGTCTTTGGAATCTTTGGCAATTTTATTTTCGTAACTAGCTTTGGAGGATTTTATGAGGCATCTCAGTTTCTTACTGAGGCTAGTAAGGGAGTTTTTTGCATCCTGGTATTTTCCTCTTTTCTGCAAAAGTTTCTTCCTTTTGTTGTAAAGTTATTTTATGGCAGGGGACTACCAGATTGGCTTCCTTTTTTTGGATGAGAGCATTTTGGTTCTATTTAGGATGGCATGATTCATGCATGAGTGGATGTGCTCATACAGTGCCTTAGTGTAGGATTCAACAGTTGAACTTTCAGTTCCCGTCTGCATGGGTGTCATGAAGTTTGTCACTTCTGACTTGAGTAGCATGAAGTTGGCTTTGGAGAAGTTTTTTATGGTGGTTTTTTTACTGGGGGGTGGGGGTGGGATGTGGATGTTAAGGGTGATTAGCTTATGGTCAGACCTGACTAACGAGGGGGTGACCATAGGTATGGAGCATTGATTTCCCATGTTGGTTAAGACCAGGTCTAAGATATTGGAGCCCCTGATGGGACTATGGATTAGTTGATCCAGGGCATTGGAATTTATGAATTCCAAGAACCATTGCGCAAAGGTGTTGGGACATGAGTAGTTTTCCCAGTTATTGGCAGGGTAGTTAAAATCACCCAGTATTAGGGTGTTTGGTTCTATCTTAATATTTTCCAGTATGTTTAGAAAGGTGTAGTGAGAATCTTGGGGTATGGTGGGGGATCTTTAGCAAGCTACAATTTGGATTGCAGTCTTACCTAGTGTTAGTTGCACTTGGAGAATTTCAGACACATTGTGTTGGCCAACTAGCCTGGTGGTGTGAATATCCTTGGTGAATATTGACACTCCTCCACCTTTAGTGTTTCGGTCCTGGATTGGTGGCCGAAAAGTGTACTAAGAGTTGTAGCCTGGTATTGCAGGGGTGCTCTCTGGAGCTTTGAACCAGGTCTCAGTTACTTCACAGATATCGATGTTCTCCATTTTTAGGAGTGCCTCGAGAGAGTGCATTTTGAGGTTTAGACTTCTAGCATTGAGTAGCATTACCTTCAGATTTTGCATGCTTGTACCTGTTACAGTGGTGGTTTTGTCCTTTGAAGTTTGCCTAAAAAAGGCACTATAGGGGTGGCAAGAGCCTTAGCCAGTAACCTGAATCCCAGGGGCGACAGGTGCAGACCATCTCTGGCAAAGCATCGTGGTCTGTCAATCATGTCATCCCAGGCAGACAGATACTGGATCCCCTTTGAATGACACCATAAGCTTAGCCAATTGTTGAAGTCAATCATTTTATCCTTATATTGTGGTATCATTCTGGGCGAAGGCAGGATGCTACTCAGGGCTAGAGTCATACCTGCCTGGGCCACATGATCCGAGAGCTCTTCCATGTCTCTTTTCATGTAGTCCAGGGAGGTGTCTCAAGTCATTCACTCCAACATGGACAATGACAGAGTCATATTTGTACTTGTTGTGGAGTGACTTGAGTGCATGCGTTATGTGGCGGATCCTGGCACCCGACAGGCAGCTGACTGTAATTTTCTCCTTATTCAACCTGGTGAGAGGGACATCAGTGTGCCGGACTATAGAGTCACCTATGACTAAAGTGTTAGGTACATTGTCTTGCCTTAGGGGCTGTTGCTGGGTGGCACACTGGTGTTGTGAACTATGTGACACATTGGTTGTGATTGGTGTTTGTTTGCTTCAGCTTCAGAGGTCTTTGTTGCTTGGGCAGGTTACAGTTAAGGGCCTCTGCATATGTGGATTTAGTGTTGCTATATGTGGGTGTTGGTGGTGCGGGTTTAGAAGGGCTATGTGTTGCTTGAGGTGTAGTGTGGGTGTTAACCTTCTCCTCTTGACTGTTTAGCACAATCTTGGGTGGAGAGAGCTTTGCTTCCATTTTGGCTTTGTAAGTGCATCTCTCACAGGTTGTAGTGTTGGGTGGTAGGAGGAGAGGGTTGTCTGTGTACATGAGGCAATTGCTGCATTGCCCCAGTATGACCAGATTCACCAGGTGGACAGAAGAAATCACCGGAAGCTGACCCTTGGACATGCCTGGTTTGGGGCTTTTTTTTTTTCTTTGTAAAGTATAGGAGCTGTTTCCTTAGCAAGGTACTTTGCAATTATAGGCTGTTTAGTGCATACTATTAATTTCTCCTTGTTAACAAGGAGAGTTCAGTGTTTGTATGAGTTTAAGGCTTCCTAGTGCTTTCCAGCAGGTATTAGAGAAAGTGCTAGTCACAGGGATGCTTAAAGGTAAGATTGAAAAGAATGCACTCTGCATTGTGCACTATAGAAGTTAGATGTGAGACCTCCATCATGTCCCCAGTTAGTCTTTGGAAAGTACCTGTAACTAGTATCCTAAGGGCAACACATACCATTGTTTCCACTGGGATGGGTTCCCCCTCTGTTGGCTCTGGGTCTGATTTGAGGGTGGCAGAGCTCAGTGATTTCTTGTAGTATGTCCCTTTCCACCCTGTAGTGCTCTACAATCTCCAGCTCATGTAGCTCCTGGAATATTACCTGGGCCTGAACACTCTTCTCTTTCTCTCTCTAGGCTTACAGTCAGCAACAACAGCAGCACTGATTTTAGCATCTAGCACATACAGGTGCTACAGACCTGCAGCAGGCCCAAGCATTCTCTGAGTTAAAATTCCCAATTCTGTACTGCAATGGTGCAGAGTATTTGGGAAAAGTCAGAATATAGGGTGTATGCATACTTTAAAGAGCTCTGCTGTAGGTGCAGAGTATGTAGCTGAGTAACTATGATGCATTGCACCTGCCTACAATATAATTAACATAATTTCATGGCTCTATTTTAGGTTAAACAAGGGTCAAACCTAATTAAATATATATATTTTTTTTAAACACACTGACAGCAGTGGCATGCCACATGAACAAGTGCGAGGAAGGTAAACAGAGCTTGGAAGTTACTGAAAACACCCCCTGCAGGGGTCACGCTGAGCCAGGTGGCACACAATGCCAACATGTGCACTTAAGCTGAAATGAGCTTAGAAGTCAGTAGACATGACCCCTCCCGTGTCAGCTACCTCCTGTGCAAACAGCAAGATGGGTCTAAGCCTAGAAAGGGATATGCGGATATGATTACTTATTTCTGCTATTCAGTACCTCCACCTCAATTGCATAGGTATCTGTGCTCACAGCCTAGAAACTACATACTTCAGAGCCCAACCACATTAGCAACAGCACTAATGCACCATTACAGTCCTGTAATACATTATTGTCACATACTAACACATTTGTTTTTTTTTTCCAATTTTTTTATTTTTCTATAAAGCATGTTTGTGCACTGTGACACATCATGCAAACATGGCCAGATTATTTAAAAAATATATTAATTTAACTTATTTCCTTTAATTTTTCTGACATACAGGATGATAGTTTCAGTCATATATGTATGTGATATGACATTTCTGTCAAATATCTACATTTTTACAACCCCTTTTGTCTGTCTATACTCTGTACATGGATTTTTTCCATGTACACTACAGATACTGACATGGGGTCTGAAGAGATGTCTATCAGCTTGCTGGATCACTCTATCTGCCTCATGTGCATGCGATTCACCTGCTTTCTGGCCCAGAAATTATAGTTTATTGGCCGTTTGGGAAGCTCTTCCATCTCTTTCAACCTGCTGACTCAAAAGCCTGTGTTTGTGCTTGTTTCCTGCCTTTCCTGTTACTAGTCTAGTCCAGGTACAAATTTGCTGTATCCAGGACTCTTTGTAAGCTTCTGAGCCACCCCAAGCCTTTCTGTGTTGGAGGGAAGCCTTCTAGCTTATCAATGGGAGTGGTAAGCATCAGGTAGCCTATCTACCACGGGAAGAGTGGGTTTTGGCCCATAAATTGTAGTTTATTGGCCATTTAGGCAGTTTTCTATCTCTTTCAACTTGCTGGCTTAAAAGCCTGTGTTTGCACTTGTTCCCCACCTTTTCTGTAACTACTCTAGTTTAGGTACAGATTTGCTGTATCCAGGACTATTTGTAAGCTTCTGAGCCCCCCAAGCCTTTCTGTGTTGGAGGGAAGCCTTCTAGCTTATCAGTGGGAGTGGTAAGCATTAAGTAGCCTATCTACCACAAGAGGAGTGGTTCCTGGCCCAGAAATTGTAGCTACTGGCCGTTTGGGCAGTTTTTCCCATCACTTTCAACATTCTGGTTTAAAAGCAGCACTTGTGCTTGTTTCCCACCTTTCCTGTTACTAGCCTAGTCCAGATACATAGTTGCTGTATCCAGGACTGTTGGTAAGCTTCTGAGCCCCACAAGCCTTTCTGTGTTGGAGGGAAGCCTTCTAGCTTATCAGTGGGAGTGGCAATCTCTAGGTAGCCTATCTACCATAAGAGGAGTGGTTCTGGCCCAGAAATTGTAGTTTATTGGCCGTTTGGGCAGTTTTTTCCATCTCTCTCAACTTTCTGGTTTTAAAGCCCGTGTTTGTGCTTGATCCCCACCTTTCTCGTAACAAGTCTAGTCCAGGTACAGATTTGCTGTATCCAGGACTGTTTGTTAGCTTCTGAGCCCCCCAAGCCTTTGTGTTGGAGTGCAGCCTTCTAGCTTATCAGTGGGAGTGGTAAGTACTAGGTAGCCTGTCTACCACAAGGAATTGTAGTTTATTGGCCATTTGGGAAGTTGTCCATCTCTTTCAACTTTCTGGTTTAAAAGACCACATCTGCGCCTGTTTCCCATCTTTCCTGTAACTAACCTACTTGAAAGCACTAGAAAGCCTTAAACTGATATAAGCCTTCTAGCTTAAAAGAGAGACTTTGGAGTGACTGAGTATCAGTTTTCTGTATTTTCTTGCTGTACTTAACTGTTTCCTGCCTAAACGCTGATTTTCCAGCACTTATTGTGATTTAAAAGCTTGTTTTTTCACATATTGTACTTATTTGACATCTGAACTTTTAAAAACTTGTTTTTTGTTTAAATAAATTGTTTAACTGTTGTAGGCTACACACTAAAGTGTGATAGCATTTTCTGATTGCCTGTAGTCGTTTAAAGCTGTTTTAAGTGTACTTTTTACTGTTTTTGCCTTATCTTTTCAAAAAAATAAATAAATATAATTCTTGTTCCCCACCTTTCTAAGCTAGTATAGTCCAGATTTCAGGCTAGTGCTGAATACAGGGCTGTGTTACAAGTTTCTGAGTTGCCCATACCTTACTTGGATAGAGGGAAGTTTCTCTGTTCACCTGTGAGAGAGGGGAACTTTGAGCAGCCATCTTTCCCTGGAGGAGTGGTTCCAGCCCAGAAGTTAGTAGTTTAAAAAATGTGTTGAGCAGTTTTGTGCACTGGGCAGCACCGGTTAGCTAGGGTTAAATTATTCCCGGCTCCACTAAGTCTCCTCTTCCGTTTTCCACTTGAAACTAGTCTAACTCTCAACCTAAGCACTCAAAAAGCATCCTACAGCCCAGCACTTGCTCAGACCTAATAGCAAGCACTAATATACCCCGACACTTGACTGCCCAGCAAGGCAAGGCTCTTTATCCACCCTTCACTAACCAAGTGACTAAGCAGCTCACCCAACTATTCAGGCATGACAAAAGGGCAACTTCAGGTGTACTCTCCAGTCCAGCTGATGAATCTGGGTATCCTGAGGCAAAGTTGCAACTGCCTCATGTACACAGACAGCCCTCTCCACCTACCACAAAACACTAACATATGTGAGAGATGCAATTATACAGCCAAACTGGAGGCTAAGGTATCTCTACCCGAGACTGGAACAGACAGTCATGAGGCGAAGGTTAACACTTGCACCACACCTTCAGCCTCACATAGACCTACTAAACCAGCACTGGCAAAAGATACACATAAATACATGAAATCATACTCGGAGGCTCTAAATAAAAACATGCAAAAGCATCAGAGAGCTCCAAAGCAGACACCCACAAAACCTGCACCTCCCGTCACAAACCAGACAACACATAAAACACAAAATCAATGTGCCGCACAATCACAGCCCTTAAGGCGAAATAACATACCTAACACACTAGTAATAGGTAATAGTCAGGCAAACTGATGCCCCACTCACTAGGCTGGACAAGGAGAAGGTAACTGTTAGCTGCCTGTCAGGAGCCAGAATCCGCCACATAACACAAGCACTCAGGTCACTCCAGAACAAGTACAAATATGACTCGGTCATTGTTCATGTTGGTGTAAATGACCTGAGCCTTACCTCCCTGGACTACATGAAAAGAGACATGGAAGATCTCTCTGATCCTGTAGCCCAGGTGGGTATGACCCTGACCCTGAGTAGCATCCTGCCCTCACCAAGAATGATACCTGAGTATAAAGAAAAAATTATCAATTTCAACAATTGGCTAAGCTTCTGGTGTCATTCAAAGAGGATCCAGTGTCCGTCAGCACGGGATGACATGCTCGACAAGCCACGTTGCTTCACAAGAGATGGCTTGCACCTGTCACCCCTTAGCTTTCGAATACTGGCCAAGGCTCCTGCTGCCCCCATAGTGCCTTTTTTAAGCAAGGCTCAAAATTCAAACCTACCTCCATAAACAGCGCAAGTAAAAAAATGAGGGTTATGCTACTCAACGCCAGGAGTTTAAATCTCAAAATGCATGCGCTCGAATCACTCCTAAGTATGGAGAACGTCAACATCTGTGCAGTAACTGAAACTTGGTTCAAGGCTCCAGAGAGCACTCCAGCACTACTGGGCTACAACTCATACCACACATTTTGGCCACAGAACACAGACCGAAACACAAAAGGAGGGGGTGTATCCATATTCATCAATGATACCCACACCTCCAGGTTAGTGGTGCAGCATGATACCTCTGAGATCATCCATGTGCAACTAACATCCGTCAAATCAGCAATGCAAATTGTGGCCTGCTACAGATCACCCTCCATGACCCAGGACCACCACTCCACCTTTCTGGAGACACTGGAAAACATGAAGGTCCTACTGAACACCCTGATCTTGGGAGATTTCAATTACCCTACCATTAACTGGGAAAACTACTTAAGCACAAACTCCCAGGCTCAGCGCTTCCTGGACTTTATCAACTCAAATGCCCTGGATCAGCTGGTAAACTCCCCTACCAGAGGCCACAACATATTGGACCTGGTCATCAACAACATGGGTGACAGGTGCCCCGTACCAGAGGTCAACCCGTCACTGGTTAGATCAGACCATAAACTAATCACCCTGGATGTCCACACACCCCCACCACCCACAACCAAGGAAACCACAGTGAAAAACTTTTCTAACGCAAACGTCACCTTACTTAATGCAGACGTGGTAAGTTTCACAGCCCCCACACTAAAGGATAACACTGCCCAAGATGCAGAATCCTTTACAGTTGCACTCTATGAGCACCTACAATGATGCATGGATCCTGCCATCCCTAGCAAAACCAAGACTCACCCCCTAAGAGAAGGAAACCAGTCTAGTGGACCCCTGCCATAAACAGGTTATACAACAGAAGGAGGAAACTAGTTCAGAAAAAAAGCAAATCCCAAGAAGGAAAGACATATCTGATCAGTATCAGTAAGAAACTAAGATCCCTCATAAAATCATCCAAGGCTAACTTTGAAAGAAAAATAGCCAAGGATTCGAAAGATAACCACAAAGCCTTCTTTAGCTATGTCAAGAATCTAAGTGGCAACTTGCAGATATGCTCTGAGATAGTGCAAAATAGCACAAAATATACTGAACCTACTGATATTGCCAACGTACTGGCAGACAGATTCAGTGCAAACTTCACCTCCCTCTCACCTTCAAAAGGGCCCACAACAATATCGGAAAAGTGTAGTGTTCCGGAAATCACAGAAGCACAGGTGAAAATAGCCCTTTCAGAAGCCAAAAACACAGCATCAATGGGGCCAGATGGTGTCCCAGGCTGTGTCTTGCACGAACTACAGAACGAACTAACCCCCCACCTAAACACGCTGTTCAACCTCAGCCTCTCCACAGGCTACGTTCCCATAGAATGGTGCACGGCAATGGTTATTGCTCTCCACAAAGGAGGGGCCACAACTGACCCTGGTAACTATTGCCCTATAAGCCTGACTAGCCTGGTCTGCAAGGCTATGGAGCGCATCATCATGGAACTCATTAACAAAGACATTGGGAACCTCCAAACACTTGACCCGACCCAGTTCGGCTTTGTTAAAGGCAGATCATGACTACTAAACCTGGTTGACTTCTTCGAGACAGCTACCAAGGCCATAGACAAGGGAAAGGTGGTTCACACAGCCTACCTTCATCTTGCCAAGGCGTTCGACACCATTCCTCACTCGGGTATTATAGAAAAACTCACCAGCCTGAACATAAACCACTATGTCACAAGATAGGCTGCCAACTGGCTTACAGACAGAACTCACACGGTAAGAATAGCAGGCTCCAGGTCTGACACTAAACCCATCACAAGTGGTGTCCTGCAAGGCTCGGTTCTGGGGCCCCTACTGTTCGTCATGTATTTCTCAGAAGTACAGGCAAACACAGGAGGACTATGGCTAACCAAGTTCACTGAATACTGTAAACTGGGAGCTATAATTGACTCTCTGGCTGACAAGTATCTCCTCCAAAAAGGCCTTACTGAGGCAGACACCTGGTGTCAAAGTCATGGCCTCAAGCTAAATGCAAAAAAATGCATAGTCATCCCATTTGGGAAAAACAAAACACCCACAAATTACCACATAGGCGGCAGCCCCCTTAATACAGAAGAGGTAATAAGAGATCTGGGGACCCAGGTAGATAGTAATCTCTCCTTTGACAATCATATTGCCAAAGTACTTAGGAAATCCTACTATGTGGCCCATCTAATTACTAAGGGGTTTGCATCTAGAAATAAAGCAGTTATAGTGCCCCTCTACTCATCACTCATCAGACCCATCATAGAGTACAATGCCCCATTTGAGATGTACCTCACAAGACACTTCCAATAGCTTGAAAGACCAGAAAAGCACCTCACCAAGAGGACTACTGGCCTCAAACATTTGTCCTACGCAGCCCGACTGAAAAAACTCTGGCTGTACTCAGTGGCATATCACTTACTCAGAGGTGATCTCTGCCTGACTTACAAAGCCATGTCCAACTCAGAACTGATGGACATGCTCCACCTAAAGAAATCCAAGTCACTGCGAGCCACGCGGTCTAGTGAGCTAAACCTCACCACAACAATAAATAGAACATGCTGGAGGGATAGATTCCTGTCACAGAGACTCCCTATGCTTTGGAACAAAATTCCTAACTACATTAGGCAGAGCCCCTCACTAACACTCTTCAAGAGAAGCCTTGACGAGTGGATGGGTAACAGAAAATACATCCCTGGGATCACTTCATTGGCTCTGCTTGACAGAGGCTCAGTTAATTAATCAATGGGGCAGCAAAAGCCGACACACTCTGGCTAGGCTTATAAATGCCCTCGGGCAGATAGCCTAGTACTTACCTATGAACCTGTGAGGTTATTTGCATGCCACAGACATTTCCATGTTGGCATGTGCATGCACACCGCTCAGCACTGCTTACTGAATCTAAAAATTTTCACAGCCATGTGAGGAGCATGGCATGATGCCTACACAAAAAAATAAATAAATACGTAGGCTTTATTAAATTTCCCCCTAAGTTTTTCCAGGTTTATTGAAACTTTGGTTTAGAATTTCACCATATATGTATTTCAATTTTTAACTTCAGACTGACTGATAATGTCATTTAGTTTAAGATTTAACTTTAGTGTGACTGTTTGGCATGTTATGTATTCAATTCTTTGTCCTATTCTCTTGTTTTACTAATATACTGGCTTATAACTCTTCCATTTAAATAAGCCTTTAGTGAATCACACAGAACAATGTCAGTTACTTCACCATTTGTGTTTCTTGGAAATGTTTGATCTTTTTAACATACCAGTCCTATTTTTTTTTTTAATTTTAATAATGTAGGCTGGTAGTCTTCTGTGATATATTATATTGTCATTTTTTAAATAATAATAAAGATTAAAGCATTGTGATCCAATAATGGACATGGAACTATTGAAACTTCTCTAATATGTGATAACTGATTGTTTGAGACAAAAATGTTATCAATATTTGTTTGTGTTCCATATCTTTATGAATACTGGATAAATTGAAGGGAGTTTGTTTTCCTTTGCACATATATATCCTTTAAATTCATTAGATTTACAAAATGTAAGTGTTTGGCTGAATATGTGATTCTCAGCTTTCTATTTGCAATGGAATCTGTGATAAAATACAATTAAAATCACCACCATTATGACTTCACCTTTAATGTAATTGGCTATAATGTCTATGTGTTTTTTTGCATCTGTAGCTCCAACCCCCTGGAATCCAATAAGATTTCACCAATTAATATAGTTTTCTGTTCCACTCAATTATAACATACCATTTTTATCAACATAGGTATTTTTTTTACCTTAGGCATTACTGGTGATTTATTCCATAAAATGAGGGTGCCTTTTATTTCATGTCAAAATCCAGAACCTGCTAAATCCAAATAATTCTTTAATGAAAGTTTATCTACATCTTTATTAAGTAAATGTGTTTCAATTAACAATACTATGAGCTTTATGTAATTGCAAGTATTTGAACAGACTCCCTCTCTTTAGTGGATTATTCAATCCATTAATATTAAATAGATATGTATTTAAAATCAGACATTTATATAAGAAAAAAAACAGGTACTTACGTATTATCGCAACCAGATTTTTCACAGCAATACCGGCTGGTTGACGATCAGGAAATGTGTTTGTTAATGTTTTTAAAATGTTAAATACTGAGTCTTCTTTAACAGTTCAGGTTGTTTTTGGCAGTGTTATCACTAAAATATAAAAACATACTGTGGTTGTTTATTTATGCACTTGACTGGCAGCATGTTGCGTAGTGCAAGTCTGCCCGCTAAACGTTCCTTTTTTCGTGGCAGCAAATGTGATGTCTGCTAACCTAAGAAGGGGAGTGTAAACTTTTCAGTACTTCAAATCCTTCACAAAATGCATGCTAACACAAATGCTGTTATTCTATCGAGTCTGTAAAACAGCAATGTATAAAATATCGCCCCGTTATGTTACCCCTGGATATATTCCCTGCATTAAGAAGTCAACAGTTATGACAATAATAATGCATTTCTGAGTTATAGTAATTCATCAAAATAGCTGCTAATAAATGTAAGCCAACACTTTTTAGCTATCATTTCAACTGACTGGCATCAACGTTTCACTGTAATTATCAGCCTTTTTATGGAAAAAAATGAAAATGTTTGGGAGGTACAGGTCAAAACCAGGGAAAATCTCCAGATTTCTGTATGATTGAAAGGTACATATATGGTTCATAACAGTAAGTCAAGTATAACCTGATATACAAATGCCGGTAGTACCCACATGGCTTACAAGGTGCATGGCAGACAAACCAGATATTTAAGAGATACGTGAAAAACTGCACATACATTATGCATAGGCAACACAAGTATTGAATTATCTGGACAATTTTTTATGAGCATGTGGACAGTTGTTCACAATGTTTACTACACTGCAAAAATGTACATATACATGGGACTTTAAGGTCAGCCCTTACCACGGCACACACAGGAGGTTTCGGCTTCTTCATTTACAGTGTACTTAACTCTCAATAACCCATCAACGTGAAAATGGATTCTGATAGTGCATACCATACTTCTCAACTGTCCAGATTTCTGTAACATATCTTGGCTGTGCTCTGCCTAAAATTTGATATTTTTGTGGCAAGAACTGAAGATTGGAAGAACTAAATAATGACATCCATTTCAACTTCAGACATCGTATCCTTCAGAAACTGCATGAAAACATAAATCCTATAATTCCAACAACTTTCTATGTTTGTAACAGCAATATTTACAATCTGTGCCTAAGATTTTCCCTTTATTACACATAATTTTGCAGCAAAATGACAAATTCTTTTAGTTCCGAAATCTGGTTGAGATAATACGTAAGTACCAAAAAACACAAGTACAATGAAATCACATTTATGTACAGAACTTATTATATACTTTAACTATAACAAAATGAAATCTTCAGCTATGAAAAAAAAATTGAAACAAGTAAAAAAATTACCTGTTGATATAACCCTAAAACATTCTATCATGGAATAACATATTCCTAGTTTGTTAAAAAAGCAAACAGACTACATCTCAAACTCTCCATTAGACAAACAAAGCTTAGCTCATGCTTCTGATTCATATTAATGTGTCTCTTATTATTAGTATGCATCATCTTAAAAATCCCCGTCAGTGAGTTATTATTAAAAGAAAAATGAAACAGGTGTTCATAATCTTTATTATGTACCTCACATTATCTCAGTGGTGTACGATAGGGAGGGAGTCAGTTGTTAATTTCTTATTTATAAATTTATAGGTCAGATAGTTTTATATGTCTAATATTTTATTTACTACATGTAAAGTTGTTCATAGGATCACAAATTCATACAAGGCTAACTCTAGTTGTTGGCCATTCCATGCCTTGCCAATTATTTCATGTGAGAATCAAACGTTGCACCTTAGGCATATAAGTTGAACACATAATCACTATGCCAAACTCCCAACCTTGTAGGGATAGCAAACACATTTATATTCTTTAACTATATACATGTTTACTTATTTTGATTTTCTATTTCTGTTTTTATACTATGTCTTCTACTGCTACTGTATTCCTAGGTTTTATATTTTAGATATAATCCTAGTGTACAGTGTCATATAATAGAATATTTATATTTACCCTTATATATTTGATACTTTTTAATCTAATATGTGTGTTAGACTGAGTCCTATTTGCCTTAAATGTTATGTCTAATAGCATCTGAACATTTGAAAAATCTTCTCTTTTAAGATTCCAATAATAATACATTATTCTGAAATATTAAATTGTGTTATCATTAAAAGGAGACAATAACAAAGAAAGACAATCTTAATGTTTTTATCAGAAGTGTCATTCTATAGGCTAGTATATAAACTATCCTTTTGGTATTCTGCAAACAATCCAAACTATTTAAAAACTGACCGTGGTTTAGAATGCAATTCACTGTCTTTTGATTATTATCTAACTTGTGTTTATTGACATCTTGGCAGATGACTGAAAATGTTATGATTATTTACTTTTAGACAGGAAGAAGTAACCTGGACAGTTCTTAGAATTTTGGAACTCCAGCAGCATCACAAAAGTGCTCATGATTCTAATTAAGCTGCTTCAAGTTGGTCATCATGGTAAGGGCTTGCAAATGAATAGTTTATCAGCTACAATTCACGCAAAAACTTTCACAAGTGAAACCAAGGCACCTCTATACATCAATCTCTCAAACACTTCCAAACTATTAAAAAACAAGTACTTACATATTATCGCAACCAGATTTGTAAGAGCAAGAGCAGCTGGATTATGATAGTTTCTGCTGCTAAAAAATATTGTCAAAGTGTCTTAACAAGTGTGTGTGTGTGTGTGTGTGTGTGTGTGTGTGTGTGTGTGTGTGTGTGTGTGTGTGTCACTGAAGTGTGTGATGCTTTTCCTTGTAGGTTACTAATGTTGTAAAATTGTAGTGTGAACATGCATGTGTGTCATTTCCCCAGTACATACGTTAATCACTCTTTCTCTTACTGGGAAAATGGTGAATTGCATCACATTCTTTGATATAAGCCGAGTGCTGCATCTGTGGCTCTTATTTATGCCACATAAATTTACAGCCATTATTATGTCCTTTAAACATGTTATTGTGGCGGAAGAAACTGCTTTTTTCACTATTTTTACTGGCATCTTGTTTCAGTACACCCTGTATTCTCATAAGCTTACACACTTTTCTTAACCTAGCCCGAGTGGTGATGGTGCATTTTGGCAGTTATTCATCTGCAGTGGCTTGTTTGCATCCCTGTCAAAGTACTATCATTGAAAAGTGAAATTCCCCATGCTACATGATGACCTGACATGTGTGGGGGGTTGCTAATCTCCATTCTGATGTTAAGAAAATGAAGCAGGAAAAGTACATAAAAGGTATTTTCCATAAATCAGAGAGGATTGCTATTAGTACGGCAGAATGGATAAAGTCATTCCATGATAACATAAACAATTATGACACGTTGCAAATCTGGTTGCGATAACATGTAAGTACCAAAAAACAATAAAAACATTGTTGTTGTTGTGTCTTTCAGCTTTTCCCGGTTAGGGGTCACCACAGCAGAACTCCGGTCCGCTAATGATTGGCAGTAGATTTTTATGTGCTGAGTTGCCAGCTATGATGCACAGCCTTCAATGAAGGTACGCCCATTTGCAAATGTCGCCACACAGAAGATGCTCTAGCTGAGAATCGAACCGCGTCTTACAGTGAGGCAGCAATGCTACCGCAGCACTACCACCGCAGTGTGACAAACGTTATATTAACCACTAAAAAGCTATTGTATTTAAAGAAATAACATTTAATGATTCAGTAAGCACTGTTTGTATGAGATGTTTAATATAAAGCAGATGGTTATTTTTTAAAGGAGACATGGAATATAAACATGCATTAAAAGAATGACATTTATGTGTGATCCAGGTTTAATTTGTGCAAGTGGGAATGCTACTCTAATTACTTGATAACATTCCAATAATAACTTTTATGTATGCAAGGAACTGTATTTTTCTATTTTGTTTATAGCATAGTATAACTTTCCTGGGTGCTATTCATGTCAAGTATACTATCGGTAGCAAGCATTCAGGACTATGCAATAACTGACAGTGGTTTAGAATGTAATTCACTGTCTTTTGCTTGTTATCTAATTTGTATTCATTGACATTTTAGCATATGATTCAAAATATTATGATTATTTAGTTTTAGACACGAAGAAGTAACCTGGACAGTTCTTAGAGTCATGAGCACTTCTGTAATGCTGGAGGAGTTGTAAACTTCTAAGCTGTTTCACACAGGCTTTCATGATAAGGACTTGAATATGAATAGTTGTAATTCACACAAAAATGTTCACAAGTGCATCCATGCCACCTCCACACCAAAACTCACAAATCAATCTCTCAAACCCCTGCAAACCAAAAAAAAAAATATATATATATCCCAACCACCAAAAAGCCATTCATTCAAAGCAATAACATTTAGTGATTCAGCAAGCACTATTTGTATGAGATGTTTAATATAAGGCAGACTGTTGTTTTTTAAAGGGGACATAGAATATAAACTTGCATTAAAACAATGACAGTTATGTGTGATCCAGGTTTAACTTATAAAAGTCTATCCCCCGGATTCACTAATCCTCTGTGTAAGACTTAATAAGTCTTACTCGGAGGCTGCAGTTGAACGGTTTGAAGTCAGCGTGCCATGAATATTCATGAGGGTATGCTGACTCAACCATAACTCTTACACGGACTGAGTAGGAAAGCAGGGGGTGTGTCCAACTGCCGAGCAGTCTAAATGTGCACGCCCCTGCAAGGTTTTAAAAAGCATAATGTCAACACACAAGAGCGAGTTCGCTCAAATGTACTTGCACCCAACACCACACTCACTGACACTGTAAACCCCCATCATACTTACATAAAGTAAATAATTATATATTTTTTTCTAAATCCACAATATAGCTGCCCGTATTTGTGCATGTGTGTGTGGGTGTGCCCATTGCTTAGCTAGAGTTAGCAATTCTGACATGGAAGATCATAAGAAAGAATGTTTATGCAAATCACGCCAAATTGCAATAGCGTAATGGTAGAGCGTATGCACAAAGAGAAGACATTCATGGTTCTAGTCCCACCACTCCCCTTCTTATTTATGTTTTAAATCAGTATTTGAAATAATACCAGACATATATGATTAAAAGTTTATTAAAAGCAGTGACATGTCCAATGTATCAGTGAACAAACTAAATATTTTTAAAGGACCCAGATATATAATAGCCTGCTGTTAAGCAATGCTTTACACAGCTAAACACAGGTGCCCATAGTTTAATAGTGCTTTACCCAGCTAAACAGAGGTGCCCATAGTCTAATAGCGCTTTACCCAGCTAAACAGAGTTGCCCATAGATTAATAGCACTTTGCCCAGCTAAACAGAGCTGCCCATAGTTTAATAGCACTTTACCCAGCACAATAGAGTTGGCCAAAGTTTAAAAGCGCTTTACCCAGCGCAATGTGTTTGCGCGGATGTGCACGCCACACCAACCAGGGCACCATAGGCACCGTAGAGCACCATGGAGAAATTAGAGCTAAGTTTCTTAAATGCAGCCACACCCAATAGCCTGTCTTGACAGTATTAAAATAAAAGAATAACAAGGTTCGAACCCAGGAACCTGTGCATCATAATAATAGTACAGAACCACTAAGCCATGACAACATAGGGGAACCAGCCACTATTAACATTCATAAACTTACGAATGGTAGTTTAACCATTACTAAGCAGGTCTGCAGTCAGCCGAGAATTTTACAAAATGGCCAATCACAAAAAAGTGTGGGAAATGCGGCATATTTAAGCCCCATAGGCAGGAATACTCACCATAACTGATTGTAGCTCACATTTGCAGTCAGAAAGGCAGGTGCAGGAGAGGGTTCATGGTTCTGAGCGCAATGTTGGGGCATCGAGGAGTCCAAATATATGGTCTGGCTCCTTGTCCACCATCACAAGTCAAGACTCCTGCAGGGCCAGTTCCAAGGGACGGAGTACAAGGCAGAAACTTGGAACCGGTTAGCTCGTGACCTCACCAGTGCCACAGGCATTCCTCGGACTGGTGAGCAGGTCCGTCACCACCATGCAGACCTGAAGAGATGAAAGCAGGACCACCTGAACCAGTGGATACAGGAGGCCTGTGGGATACAGAATGCCCCACAACTCAGTATGTAGTCATGGAATGCAGTATGTAAGAACTGATAATAGAGTATGTATAATGGATAGGTATGTCTCAATATCCCTTCATTTACTTTACAGCTGAAGGTGACCATGCTATGAATCAGCAAGCCTATGCTGATAGGCTGCTAAGGCTGCACCACCAGGCAGGTTAGTGATTATTCTGCATGTATTGTTATATAAAATATGGGAGAGAGCATGAAAGAAAGTGTTGTAGTCCAATAAAACAGACATAGAATTGCCTGAATAAGTCCTCTGCATGTACTGTCAGATAAAAACATCAGAGAGGCAGAAAAAGAGTGTAGTAACCCATTAAGAAAGGTAACATATGTCTGGAATAATATCTCTGCAGGCACTGTCATATAATATAAGTGAGTGAGCCTGAAAAAGATTGTTCTAACCTATTAAGAAAGGTATAATATGTCTTGAACATGTCTGCCATAAACACCGTTAAAACAAATAAAGGCGTGAACCTGTGGAAAAGTGTGCAATGTCATTAATAAAGGTCTAAAACCCAGAGTGTGTCTATGTCACAGAGTCTGAAATGTTGTTGTACCCTTGCATTATACAAACAGTACTGTTTGAAAATGTGCTGGCAACCCAGAGATATGCAGTCCCATATAAAGTGGGTGATGGAAGTGCTAGTAGCTGTGAAACATATATACAGTCCACAATAATCAGTTACTGGCTGGCATGAGTAAGTAAACTTGGCACACATGTAGCATGTAATTATTCACCAGAAATGTGAGTGTGTGTCAAGAAATGCAGGGTTCTGTACTAGTTGAAGTGAAAATGTCATGTGAAAACATCCCAGATATGTAGATAAAGAAATATAAATGCAAACAAGAAATATGTAGCAGTAACATCTGCATCCTGGAAAGTTAGTATGTCAGATATAGGTCAGGCATATATTGAACTAGCCAAACCCATGACACAACCTAATGTATGGTGGCAAGTGTAATAATACAGCTAGGGAATATACACTTGCAGTCACTGGGAATGTAGTGTAGACTAAAAGGTCATTATAAGATGTTAACCGAGGTTTTTTCTACACCCTACCATATGTGCATAAACCATGCAATTCCACACCTCAATGGGTATGTGTAACATTAAATATTTGTTGGGACATATATCCTATTGTTTTATAAATATTTGCATTGATGTTGATGCATGTGCCCTGTTCATACACCATGTTCATGGTGGCCTGTTGCTACAAAACATCACTGCATGCTGTTGGAATATCCACTGTTGTTCAATATATGCATGTGTTATGCTTGCTGTTCAACTGTTGGAAACTTGGTGTGTTGGGTTAATAGGAATATTACTGCATGCTGTTACAACTAATCTGGAATGCTGTTGCTTATGTTGTAATTAAATACACCTAATCACAGAACGTATGGGAAGGCCGGTCCCAGTGGACCCACCTGTCCCTCCTCAGTTGGCGAGTGCACCTGGCACCAGCGGCTCTGGTGCGCAGCCTGGGCTCCCCTCCTCCATTGGTCCTGTGCCACCTTCGGGTGGAAGCGCTGCAGGGGATGGGGCTCATCCCTCCCATGCAAGCGTGGGCGGAGAAGGGCCACCTGTCACCCTTGCTAGGGTCCGGGCTGTGGTGCGTAGGGAGATCCAGCGTTCAGTCGCTGATCCCCTACACCAGCTTGAGGTGAGAGTGGCGCATCTCTCGGGTGAGCCTGCCCATCCTACACAGCCCTCAGCACAGCCACCCTTGGGGCTGTGAAGGTGCAGTGGTGACTGCCCATGGGTGGGGATCTCAGTTCCACTGTTGCCATCCGTGGGCTCATAGGCTTGCCATTTCCAAACATCCTTCCCCAACAATTGTGTTCACCCACCCCATGTGTCAAACTCCACCCCTGTATGCATCTTGTTTGTCTTGTCTATTTACCTCCCCAACCTACCTCCCCAAATATACCTACTTCCTCTACCTCACATTCCACTCTCACCTGAAAAAAAAAAATAAAAGAAAGGGCAATTTGTTCCCACAAAAAAATTACGCCCCATACATAGCTGCCCAATTCACACACATGTCTGCTGGACATGTAAACTGATAATTCTAATTGGCAGTAAAACATATTTTGTTGTCCTCACCCCTCTCTCAGGGGTAGAAGGTTTCAAATTTCACACCAAATTTCAAACATATGCACAGCTGTTGCTGGTAAAGAAATGGGCAGCTATGGACCTTCCCTACACCCATCCTGCACATCCCGAGCTGGTTTCCCTACTGTCTTTCCCTCTTTGTGCCCCCTTTTTCACCACCTTCCTATCTCCCCATTTTCTTTTCTTTAAAAGAAATTAGCGTGGAGTTAGCGGGAGTAAGCACTTTTAAGCAGTAGTTAGCGGGGGTGAGCAAGTGTGAGCTTGTGTGCGCTTAGCTAAGCATTGCTAAGCATCGCGCAAACCCACGCAAACCTGCTTACAACTGCTTAAAAGTGCCTTAGTCACTCTGTATGACAAGGCCCTTGTACTGCTCAGCAGCAAAATAAAAAACCTTGTCAGTCTCGAACCTAGGACATTGGACTCACCACTCTGCATGAAGTACCACTATACCACAGCAGATATACAATAACTTGGTGCTGAAAGAAATATAGCATGCATTACAATGAGTGAATGTAAATGGAAAATAGGAAAGCCATAGGCATACATTGCAATAACTACTGTTGTATGCCAGTTAATTCTCTAATTTGAAAAGAAAGTACATACTCCCATGTATCCAGTGTTAGCATTAGGAGGTGTGAGTAAACCTACACACTGAGAAGAGTGTACTGGAAGAAGCAACAGTCAGGTTTCAGTACAACATGCATTTCACTGGCTACAACCCAGCTTCAGATATGAGACATATACCAACCTTCTGAATGAGACAACAGTGTCCACAGCAAACAAGCATGGTCCCCACCTTGCAAAACTGAAAGGGCTATGCCTACCTAACCTATCATTTTATAGCAGTGTCCTGAAATCACAGAGAGAAAAGCAATTAACACACAGCAGGCTGCATGCAGTTACTAAATGGTGGGCACCAGTTGGTGCAGAGGCCATCACATGCACATGTGCAGATACCTAGAAATGCAGCCTGTATCTGCTGTCCACACATACAATAATATCATTGCAACAACTGGGAGAGAGAGAGAGAGAGAGAGCACGAGCGAGAGAGACAGAGACAGACACTGAAAACAAACAGCAACACACAGAGGAAACAAAACCAAAAAAAAATAAATAAAATAAAAAAAAAATAAACAAACAACACCTACAACAGACAGAGGTGAGGAATACAAAGGTAAGGTATGTAACAGATATGTATTTGGTGACATCCGAAAGATGTGTCTGAAGGGTACTCTACATACTGTGAATCATCCGTATGTGTCAGCAGTCCGTATCTATATGTACATGCACATTTGCATAGGGCAAGGGACATGCTGCAACTGTTAGTGAAGGCTGGACATAAGTATGTTGTTGAAGGCTGCTATGTGCACACATGTATGTAGGTTGTAGTGTGTGGCATAGCAGAAAGCAAGCAGTGCCGGTATATGTCATGTGGTGTTAAACACTGTGGGACTGAGCTACAGGGAGTGAGGCCTGCAACAGCTATACGGCCTGAGGACAGCAGAATGCATTCTGCACAGCATTGTGCAATAGTATTACATAACCGTATGTCTCACAACTGTTGCATAATTGACATCCCCACCATGAAAGGTGGGCAGTATATGTGCCTATATGTGCAGCTATATGTACAGCAATGGATGTTTACATGTATGTGTATATATGTGTGTGTGTGTGTGTGTGTGTGTGTATATATATATATATATATATATATATATATATATATATATATATATATATATATGGATAAATATAGATATATATGGATATATATATATATATATATATATATATATATATGGATATATATATATATATATATATATATATGGAGATATATATATATATATATATATATGGATATATATACATATATATATATGGATAGATATATATATATATATATATATATATATATATATATGGATATGTATATATATGGATAGATACGGATAGATACAGATAGATATGGATAGATATGTATATATGTATGTATATATATTATATATATATATATATATATATATATATATATATATATATATATATATATATTTTTTTTTTTTATAAGAGAGACAGTGAGGGAGAAATGGGGTCATATGTACTGCAACAGGTGCCTGTTGTCCAAGGCGTGGACTGAACACCAGTGTTGATACCGCAGTGCCATACCCCATTCCAAAACACCTTACGCAGTAACTGCCATGTAAGTGGTAGCCTGCCTAACACTGATGGTGTCAGAAGGGTACATGGGACACAGGTGGGCAGTAGGCTCCCCTTTGATAATCACAATGACAACAGTAGTAATGTAATCTGTCTATGTGGTACGTGTCATAACAAAAGGTGTGTCATCTAGGGAAATATAGGTTGGTGTTCCCCTCTACTCATCACAATGCCCCATGTGGTATGTACCTCACATGACAACTACAGCAAGTGGAAAGGCCACAGACATACCTAACAAAGAGTAATACTGCCCTCAAACACATGCCCAATGCAGACTGACTCACAAACCACAGCTAGAGTGCATTGCATACCACCCACCCAGAGGTTACCACTGCTGGACATACAGAGGTATGTCACACCCATAGCAGTCGGCCAACCACCATAACAACACCTCACAATCCCTCCGGGCTACATGACGTAGGGCCCTAATCCTTGTCACCTCACTAAACAGCACATGCTAGAGGTACAGGTTCCTATCCGCAAATATGCCATACTCTGGACTAAACCACCCAGCATGAACAAACAAGGCTCCTCATTAGCAGATGTCATACATACCCCTGATGATTGTTTTGGAGATAGCTAATATGCCCTGGGAGTCACCTCTGTGTATCCGGTTGACAGGAGCAAGTGAAATCACATTACATGTGTGTCAAAGGCCAGGTTAGCATATGGCTAGGTTTCTCTAGGCCCTAGGGCCAATAGCATATTACCTACCTATGACACAATGCACACACACATGTACTCAGTGCAATACCTACTATGTGAGGTGGAAAGAGTGTGACAGTGACTGTGTGCAAGGTTTGTAAAGGTGTAATAGCTTAGTGTGAGGTTGTGTCTGTCATGTTAGTTTGTGTCCTAGGTGTGAGGCCGGAGAAAGATGCATCAGTTATTGGGATGCAGGCATAGTAGGATGGCATATGTTGTGACATAGTTCCTTGTGTACAACTGTGGTGTCCCAATGTAGGCTGAAGCAATACATGTATGCTCAGTAAGTGGTACTGCTGGTGACTCCAGCTCACATATGAACTCTTGTACTACCTGAAGCTGTAGGCCTAAACAGCACTGTATGGTGTGTGTTCACAGTCCCTGGTAACACTGTCTTGTGTGTTTCCTGTAGTCTGCACATATTACATACCACAGGCATAGGTATCTGTGTAAGTAGGGGCACACAGTACTATAAGGTACACAGGTAATGCTCATCTGTGTTGGCATACATCTGTGTGTTGTATGTATATCTGATGTGTGTTTAATGATGCCTGTACCAAGCCCGCAATGACATGTGTGTTACAGGGTATGTGTGTGCACCTAGCAACACGTATACTCTGTTACAGCAGTATGCCAGCTATATTAATAACCGTACACATATGTTAGGTAGGGGTATGGCATAAAAGACTAGGGTGGTTTACCAGTAATACTGTAAATGTTCATGACATTCATTGCATTGGATGATATATTTCTTCATGCATTAGCTTGATATATATCCCCGGGTCGAGGTTGTGCATTGTATCCCAAACAGTGTGCCAACTACTGGTGTATACTGGTGTGTTATATGGAGTGTTGCAGGCACTGTCAGCCAGTTGTGGGCTGAGCATTGATATGTGGTATTGAATGTGTGTATCCTCTGATAGACAGATAGATGCTATATATGGCAGTTAAGTGATATCTGTACTTCATAATGTTAGGTGTGCCACATGACATGCTCACACATATTGTTTAATTGTCTTCCAGGGTTATGGCTCATCAACATAATCCATTGTATTCAGCTGCAGAGGAGCAGGAAATTCTGAACAGCCTGGTGCAGCACTATTACCTGCTTTTTTCCAGGGCCAGCCAGCACCAGCATGATGGTACTGCACTGTGGCAATACCTTGTTCACTGGGAAAATGACATAGGCATGCATAACCGGATATATGAGCAGGTACGCCATCACTGCAGTGATTTAATTAGACATGTCCGGTGGCATGCGTCTGATATCCATAGGCAATAGCTTGCCACAGGTGGTGGGGCAACCACACACCCCCCCCTCACCAGAGTGGAGGAGCTGCTCCTAAGCATGGTGGCTCCTGGCCTACAGCAGCAACAGTGTCACATATGTGTCATCATGGAGGCCGGAGACACCCAGCAGGATGACATGGAGCGTGCAGGTAATACACCCTAGCTGTAGACTACCGTTACCTGTATTGTTAGAATATGCATTTGTGAGATGTGTACTGTGTGTTTAGCAGTTGTGCTGCCTAATATGTGCAATACTGATATTTGGAATAGTATCCATACACCTGTGACTGTTGACTGTTGCTCCACTGTCGTTTAGCACACTCACATTAGCAATGCCACAGTTGTGGCCACTGACAAACTGTGTCATATTCTTCTAGGTCCCTCTGGTGTGACAGCAGGGCAGACAATACATGCTGGTGAGTGTGTTAACACTTTAATATTGGTAATGAAATGTGCATGTCATAGGTGAGGTGTAGATCATGTACACGTAACACACCTTTGCATAATGCATGCTGTGCATGTTAGCTGTGAGACATCAATCATCTCAGTAAAGTCATTAGCTGCCTCAATCACATGTAATGCACAGTGCAGCAGACACAATTGTGGCAACACTTTACTGCACATTGGATATGCATAGTTGCTACAGCTGCACACAACAGAACACATTTATCATACGCAGTACATGAAAACATGTTACATTTTGCATTAACACACACCCGCTGTAAGGTAACACTTCAGTATCCCACATGTCATGCACACACACATGATGTACCTCAGGGGTAGAGGCCTATCATGGGGCTGTGCAACACTCTGCAACACATAACACAGTCATGTTAGGCAATGCTCCCTACTGGGCACCTCACACACCCATGTTCAAGGTGGCTGTGTAATTGTGAACGTAGCCACGGCACTGCAGTTCAGGTACAGCATGCTAGGCGGTGGTCTTGCACACATTAGTAGCTGTGAGTGACCACAAGATGCATGTTGATGATGGCACAGGGTACTACACCCCATCCAGTTACAGTGACCACAGTACTACTCATAGCAGTCATTGCTTTGCACCTCAGTGTTGTGTGTATGCAAACATATGCACCTATACGCAATATGCATAGCATATTGTCTGTGTGCTTACATATGCCAGTATACACAATATGCACAGCAGTCACCATCCACACAAAGTGTCACATATATGTCCTGGAATGCTAGTGGGTGTATAGGTCACTTGACACACATTGGATATGTGTGGTGTTTAATGTTGCAGTCATGTAGCATGCCATGCCATGTCTGGCACCCACATATCTGCAATATGTCCCACACTCACCATAACCACTGTACACTGGCCATGTCAAGCATTGGGATTCCTTCACATCAACATGCACCACACATCCCGTGTGTGTACATAGCATGCATGTGGTACACCCGTGCCCACTATTATCTGCTATGGACACAGACACTGCACTCAGACATGGATATCTATGTGTCACACAGATAACACATTTAGCCATGGCATGTATACTTGTGACTAATGGTGCACAGGGCATTGCAGAGCTGATAATACCTGCACAGCAATGCTGTGTCCATGTACACATTGTGTTCCAGGGTGTAGCCAATCACTGAACAACTACACAGTTGTGTCAAAGCCATGTATACTGCCATTTAATAGGGGCGTCTACACTTGCACTGCATGGTCTTGTGCAACACATATTCTGCATGCTGACACGTGTGTGGTGACTGTCTACCTTGTGATACTGACACCCACCTTCACCCACTATAAAGTATGTGTTGGATTGCTGGTATGTGTGTGTATGTACTGTAGTGAGGTGTGTATTAGTGTTCATGTGTGCATGTGTGCATGTGCCCATGTGTTCATGTGTGCATGTGTTCATGTGTGCATGTGTGTATGTGTGCATGTGCAGACTGTAAAGTGTGTTTCCTGTCTTCCTCTCACAGGTGCTGAGTTAGGGGTTAGTGAAAGCAGCAGGCAACCTGAAGCCACTGCCACGAATAGTGGTGATGATGACACATGTATTTTGGCACAGGAGGATTTGACAGGGTCTGTCGTTGGTCCGCCAGTCGACAGTACACAGCGTTCAACCCCATCTATGCACACAATCATACTGTCACTACATCCCTCACCACCAATGGCCATAGGCGAGGGACAGCATACAGTTGGCAATGACCAGGAGAGTGTGGTACCCATGGCACTTGCATCCCCTCACAGCAGCCTTAGCCATAGACCCAGAATGGTACCACATAGGTGGAGGTCCAGGGTTTCTCGGGGGAGTACCACTGGTCATATTGCCCCTGGCAGGCGTGCCCTCACAGGTCTTACAATGACCAGTATGTTCCGGGCTGTAATGCAGGCTCAGGCACATATGTAACGATACACCAGGCAGGGTCTTAGGGCGCAGAGGGCACATTACACTGCTATCAATGACAGCATCTGTGACCTTGCCAGTGCCATCCGGACTTACACCGAGGTCATTGATAGATGTTGGGGGGAGACATTAGATGCCCTCCACAACATGTTTTCCATGAGCCAGGACCGTGCGGGATGGTTGCGACATCGACGCAGATGCATGCCAGCAACAGCAACAGCTGGCAGTGGTCGCAGATGGCCCACAGTTCACAGCTGCTCCCGTAGTGGCAGTACCAGTCCCAGCAATGCTGGGGCTGGCATGTCCATTGACTGACCCAGTAGACCACGTGCACGTGGCTCTGGCCAGTCCCAGCAGGGACATGGGTTCAGTCATCATACCTCTGCCTCTGATGACAGTACCCAGTCAGGGTTGGTACCCGATACTGTCCGTAGCACCCCTGCCAGGCACAGGTACTGTGTCCATGGCTGGAGACAGTGATCTGTACAGCCTAGCAGGTGCAGTCTGTGGCTGTCCCGCAAAGTACTGTATATGGCAGCCACATGGTGGAGCTGTGTGCATGCAGACACACACACATTAACCAAACAACTAGGGCTCACACATACACACACACATTACATCAACATTGGCCCATGCTGTACTGTTGTCCCTCACACATACACACACACACACACACACACACACACACACACAGACATGTCGATTGGATGGGTCAATGTCAGGCTCTGGCAAACAACAAAACGCCCTGTGCATATGATGATACTTGTGTCGCCTCCTGTCATCTGCATCATTGATGGAGGGACACGCTAACATTGTGTTGATGCACAGGGTGACACTATAGCAGTGTAGCAATAATAGCAAGTTGTCAACAAGGAAGTGTAATGACACCCTTGTTTGTATATCTGAGCATGCATTATGCATTAAAGCTCTGATTGTCAATGTATCATTGTTTACACCACTGTTAGGTCTGAGTATGTATTGTCCACCCATGTGCCACTTGGCTGAAGTGTAATGTGTTGCCAGCATGTGTTAGTGTGTGGACAGTATGTGTGAGATGTGTGCAGTACAGATTAGCAAGTGTACATCTGTGAACATGGTGGGTGCACACTGTCTGGATGTACGTGCATAGTGGACACATGGGACGTGTGGCATACCCTGTTGTACACATTGTTAACATCTCATAGTATCTTTCAATGGTCAGTATGCAGTCTACTACAGTTATGTACTAACATGGGTAGATGTGTGTATGACATGAGTTGACACTATGCTGTGGGTGATGCCATTAATATATGTCAATGATTTGCGGTCTGGTAGTATACACAACCTCAACAGCATGACTATAAGCAATCATTGGATGACGTCCTGACAAATGACACACAGTAGTAGGGAACCCAGTAACAATTGGATCCTTCTGGTGCTACACTATAACACTAACCAGTGGTAATTACCGCCACCCATTCCTGTGACCACACCTGTTTGGCATATAGCCCCCTTAGGTACATGCAGACACACTAGGGATGTGTCATTCCAAATCTGGAATTGCATGGATTGGCCTACAATGCATTCCATGGATGGGATGTATATCCTACACAAGGGTATCATACAGACAGATACCTGTTGTCTGATACATGTTGTATAGCAGTAAGCCGACTATGGCATAGTCATCCTCATGTACTATACATACTATCCCGTCAGTACCACACAGGTGGTAGGCCTCAACATGTATGTTGGGTACCAATGTGTACATACAGCCTCATGTTATGTCATGTGTCCCTTGGTATCCACATATCCATAGGTATTGTGGAGTCCCAATGTGTATCACATAAGACATTAGAGGCCTCATTGCATATCCACAAGGCTGTCGTACACCTATAAAGACTGTCCATTCTTGGCAGTCTTTGTTGTGTATGACCACGTCTGACATATACACCAGGCATATACCCTGTTAACACTACTCTTAAGTAACTGTCATGGGTGTGTGTTCCACAGATGACCTTGGCTACAGAACATGACAGTGGACAGCCTTGTCACATACATACATATGTGACCTACGATCTGAGAAGCAGCAGCACAAGCTGTCAATGGAAACAAATGTATTCATGTAGTATGCAGGCTTCATACCTATATACTAATTGAGGGGACATGTACACATATATATTTGTCACGCAGATACCTGATGTGTGTAATGCACTTACTGTTGTAATCATACTATGACATACCATAGTAAAAGCAAAACCCACACCGCATTGACACACACACACACACACACACAGTTAGCATTTGCAGGGTTCAAGTCCCCAACTAGCTATGTTATGATACTAGAGAGCAATACATTAACACGGCGCACTATCTGCTTTACTGTGTGGTGTTCCTTCTCCGGCTGTATTTATAGGATGGTGACATCATCAGTCTTTCCAAAGAGGAATGTACCTCTTTTTGTGTGTTTTCGCAGTCTCCAAAAAGGGCACTCCTTTCAAAGATTATTGCGCAAATACACACATCCCCTACACACACAAACATACTCACTGTTTGCAGGATTCAAACCCCTATTTAACTATGTTATGATACTAGAGAGCTGCATTAACACAGCGCACTATTTGCTTTATTTGTTGGTTTCCTTTCTCCTGCTTTATTTGTAGGATGGTGACATCATCAGACTTTCCAAAGAGGAATGTACCTCTTTTAGTGAGTTTTCCCTGTCTCCAAAAAGGAACACCTCTCAAAGGAAACTGCACACATACACACTCATTGTTTGCAGGATTCAAACCCCTACCTTACTATGTTATGATATTAGAGAGAGACGCATTAACATAGCACGCTATTTGCTTTACTGGCTGGTTTCTCTTCTCCTACTGTATTTGTAGGATGGTGACATCATCATCAGACTTTCCAAAGAGGAATGTACCTCTTTTAGTGAGTTTTCCCAGTCACCAAAAAGGGGACACCTCTCAAAGGAAACTGCACACATACACACACACACACACACACACACACACTGTTTGCAGGATTCAAATCCCTACCTAACTATGTTATGATACTAGAGAGAGACACATTAACACGGCAAACTATTTGCTTTACTGGCTGGTTTCCTTTCTCCAGCTGTATTTGTAGGATGGTGACATCATCAGACTGGACATGGTGATGTGTGGACAGTTTGTTTTATGCCATTCCAGGAATGGTCCATGTTGGTCAGCAGGTGTCAACAGCTTGAACAAGACCTCAGAATCCTTACCTTGTGTGATCTATCTGTGGACACATTGACATTCCGTCATATGTCAACACATATTTCTGCACAGCTTGTTGGTTTTGTGGATACTACATGTGTCTGGAATGTTGATAAAGGGCTATTCAAAGTCTATGTGGCACATGTGTAGATGTGTTCATTGATGTATGTCTTGGGTGGCTGCCTTGCAAACAGTCTAGCATGTTTGGGAACCATGATCTGCACATGAACATACCACAGTTGGTAGGGTTGTGTGTATGTCAGCTTCCAATAGCTCTGTTTATGACTGCAACCATGATGGACTCCATGACCTTGCAGATCAGACTTCATAGGCGTACTGGACTTAACTTCCCATGGTGTGTTGTGCACCAACACTTGTGGGGAGTGCCATATGTAACTGTGACACATTCAACAGTTCCACATCCTGTGTAAGGGGTGAGGCTCAGCTGACTGTTCAGGTGCATGATCTGTTTGTTCTGTAGTTTGTGCATGACACATATTGGGAATCAATGTATTCCACTTGCTGCCATGCTTTTGGCAGTTGGGGTAGCTGCTCATCCATTCTACATGTGATATCTCCTGGTATGATGATATGGACTATTGTCAGTGCGAGATGGGTATGTACATATGGGCCTGTCTGTCATGACTCAGCATTGCCACTCAGGTACAGTTGGCCCCGACTCAGGACATATATGGGTGTACATTGCTATTTATGACATAGCTGAAGGAGGTGTCATGATTCAGTCTGGACTCCTTCTCAGCTATTCTTTACAAAACACCAATGAACATGAGCACTAATCCCTGTTATACTCTTTTACATGCTTAACACCCTACTGATCCTTTTTGATCAGGCTACAGAGTATGTCATGATGATATCCTGGCATGTCCAGGGGTCGGTTTCGTGTGTACTCTTCTTTCCAGCTGATGGATATTGTGATATTGACACAATGTCACATCTGCCTCATGTACACAGACAACCCTCTCCTCCTCCCGTCAAACTCAGATATATGTGTGAGATTCACCTATATAGACTTACAGGGTGCTGACCTCTCTCGACTCATGACTGGCACAGTCTATCAGGTGGAGAAGGTAACCACACACACCACATATCAGTCTCACATATCCTCTAGCAACAGCACTCAAACCACATTATCACACACAGACATACTCGGATGCTGTAAATGTACTCTGCCTAAGCAGCAGAGACCTCCAAAGCAGGCACACACACACCTGCTACCCCACTACAATACCCACATATCACATAGTTCACAATAGTGTGCCACACAGTCACTGCCCTTCGAGCTAAACAACACACCTAATACACTTGTAATAGGCAACACTTATTGTCAGACACACTGACGTACCACTCACCAGCCCTAACAAGGGAATAGTCACTTTGGGCTGTCTGTTGGGTGCAAGGATCTGCCGCATAACACAGGCAGTTAGGTCACTCCAAAGCAAGTACAGGACTGGCACCATCATTGTCCATGCTGGTGTGTATAACCTCAGATGTTACTCCCTGGACCACATGACATGATACATGGAGGAACACTCTGATCATGTAGCCCAGGCAAGTATGACCCTGACCTTGTCTAGGATCTTACACCGACCAATTATGATGTCACAGTATACGGACACACATATCACATTTAACAGTTGCCTAACAAATTTATTTAATTCATAGGGGATACAGTGTCTGTCAGCCTATGGTGACATGCTCAACATGCCACGTAGCTTCACTATGGACAGCTTGCACCTGTCACCTTGGACTTTGGACTGCTGGCTAAGGCTCTTGCTACCACCATAGTGCCTTTTTTAAGCAGGGCTCAGAAGAAAAACCCACCTCCATAGACATTACAGGTTAAATGAAACTAAGGGTAAGGCTGCTCAAGAACAATTGTGTTAACCTCATAATGCGGCCACTCAGGACTCTCCTCAGTAAGAAGGACAGTGATATCTGTCCACTGATAGATGCCTGGTTCAGGCTCGCTTATGCACACCAGCACTACCAGGTTATGTTTCATACCATGCTGTCTGAAAACAAAACTTGCAACAGACAACACAACTAGGGGGAGTATCCATATACATCACAGATACACACACCTCCGGCTTAGTAGCACTGCACAAAGCATCACAGACCATACATATACAACTACCATTGTGCAATACTGCCTTTCAGTTTGTTGCCTGCTACAGAACACACTCCCAAACTCAAGAACCACACTCAGCTTTTGTGGGAACTATGGAGAATATGAATTTCTCCACAAACACCATTATATTGTGTGACTTCATATACACAAATATTGACTGGGATGCTACTCAAGCCCCGACACCCTCACCCAACAGTCGCTACAATTTTTAGACTCATATGCTATGGCACAACCAGTCAGCACAGCCACTAGGGGGAATACATATTGGACCTGATCATCACCAACATGGGGACTCTATGTTCCACACAAGCGATATACCCCTCATTGGTAAGGTCAGAACATACATGTATCTCACTGGACATACATATACCCTCCACACACCCATCCTGGGTAATCTTGGTAAACTTCTTATAAGCCAACGTCTCACTTCACTGAAGCAAGGTGGTATCCTTCAGAGACTCTGAGACAGTGGAAAATATGGCTCACACTGCCGCATCCTTTACGTACACATTCTATGGACACCTAGTGGACTGCATGGATTGTACTATCCTAAATAACAACAGGACTCATTACTCCAATGGCAGGGGACCTGTCTGGTAGACCCCAGCCATTAATAAGCTGTACAACATCAGGAGGAAGCTACTACATGATAGAGCACAATCCCAGACTGGGAATGCATCTGTGATCTGTACTAGCAGACAGCTACAATCACTCATGAACTTTTCTAAGGGCCACTTCTATCAGACAATTGCAACAGACACGTAGGACTATCACACAGCCTTCTTCAGTTATGTCAGGAACCTGGGTGGACACTCACTGATATACTGTGAGTTACTGTATACTGACTAAACCTACCCTGAACCCACTGGCATTGCCAACATCCTGGCAAACAGGTTCAGTCCAGATGTCTACCACCCATCCCCCCTAAGGAGCAACTATCCATCCCAACAGAGTATAACCTCCCTGGCATCACACAGTGACAGGTGAGTGCTGCCCTCCCCAAAGCGTACACCACAGTATCAATGTGACCAGACGGTGTCCCAGCCTGCATCTTACATGAGCATCATGACAAATGCAACCCTCACATTACATCACTGTCCAATATCGGAGTTACCACAGTATATGTACCCAAGGAATGGCATACAGTGACAATGGTCCCACTCCACAGAGTTGGTGCCACAACGGATCACAGACAATATTGCCCTATAAGCCTAAGTAGCCTGTTCTGCACAGCTATGGAGCATATTGTCATGGGACTCATACACATAGACATCGGGAACCTACAGACACTGTGTCCTACACATTTTAGCGTTGTTGTGAGCAGATCTTGCCTCTTGAACCTGTTTGTATTCTTTAAATGGCTAACAGGTCCATCGACATAGGGACGGCTGTCCACACAGCCTACCTGAACCTTGCAAAACCCTTCAACACAATAACCCACTGGGCCATTATGCATAGGCTCACCAGCGTCGATATGGACACATATCTCATACAATGGATTGATACCCGGATCAGGGATAGCACCCACATGTTCAGAATTGCAGGTGCCATGTCTGACTATACACCAGTTACACATGGCATCCCACACGACCTGGTCCTGGGACCTCTCTTGTTCAGTATCTATTTGTCTGACGTACATACTACCACAGGGGGAATATGGCTGAACATGTTTGCACTTGACTGCAAACTGGGTGGCATGATCAACTCTCCAGCTGCCACATGCATACTCAAACAGGGTCTCACAGAGATGGATGACTGGTGCCTGAGCCATGGCATACAGCTAAATGCCATTAGTTGCATAGTCATCCCCTTTGGGAATAACAGCATGCCCACACATTACCACATAGGTAGTACTCCATTACATATGGTAGGAGTTGTTAGTGATTTGGGGACATGACTTGTTCGTACTGTCGCCTTTGACATTCACGTTGCCAAAGTGGTTGGACACACCTTCTATATGGGCCACCTTATCCCATATGGTTTCACATCTAGATCGAGTGAGGTCATTGTGCCCCTATACTCATCACATCCATGCTTGGTTACAATGCCACATTTGGGGTGTACCTTACCCGACACGTGCAGCAACTGTACTGGCCACGGAAGTTCCTCACCAAGCAGATCTAGGGACTCACACAAATGCCCTGCACAGTTCATATGCAGTATCTCCAGCTCTACTCAGTCGCTTACCACCTACTCAGATATGATGTGTGCCTGTTGTTTACAGATATACCCAACCCAGAATTACTGCACATGCTCCTTCTCAGGATATCCAACTCCCTTGGAGCTACACACTGCAGGGACGTATACCTCAGAACAGATGTTAATAGGACTTTGTGGAGGGACATATTCTTATCCCAGAGGTTCCACTCACTCCAGAATGTAATCCCAGTTTCACATAGGCAAAGCCACCTACTGACCACCTACAGGAGACATCTTGATGACTGTATGGTGATCGTATATTTACCCCTGGGATATCTTCTGTGTCCCTGCTAGACAGCAGCAGACTAGCCTAAATGTACATGGGCTATCTTGTGTGACCTACTATTCACACACACAGTGTAGTAATCTGAGAGGGTTGTGAATGCCAAACACACTCTGGCTAGGCTTGTACATGCCCTAGGGCAGATAGCCTAGTGTCATCCTCTGAACCTATGCTAATGTTCAAGATGCACAATGTTTATTGCTGATACTGTTTGCAGGTCTTTATCATCTTTGCTTTACCAGTTTCTATGAACAACGTCGGTATCTGCAGAACATATTTGATTATGACAGGGTTCCACTATATTATAGATGTGTCTGTTGTCATATAACTGTGTGTACAGGGTGGATTGCTGTATAGTGACAGGTTCTTGGGTTAACACATGCAACTGCCAGATATGTGTGGCCCACTGCTGTACTCAGGCATGGCGTGTGTGAGCATGCCTAGTTCTGCCATTCCGAGTTTTGTTGCCTAACATTTGTCTCATTTATTCAAGTGTGTGAGCATGCCCAGTGCGACCTTTCAGTATGTTGCTATCTGAGGTCCACTATATTTGTTGATGTGTGCGAACTTGACCGATATTAACATTTATACTGTGTGTGTTGGAAGTCAGATTCTGTTCTCACTGCAGGACTCACCTTTGTGTCATAACTTGACAAGGATTATGCTGTGCCTGCAGGGTTTCCATGAAATACTTTGCATAGACTTATCAACATTCCTTCATACAGGCTGACCACTGCAATGCTGTCATGGTTTAGTTGTGCAGTACTTTGGCTGTAGTGCACAGTATCCTGGGTTCGAGGCCCATCACTGCTTTATATTTTCATACTGAGCAAACCAGACTGCTTAAGGGCCAGTTAAGCAAATATGAGCATGCTGGCTTTTGTTCAGCTATGCCCTACTTAGACCAGGCTTGTCCAACATTGCTCAGTATTCACCAAGATTGCTGGACATTGCCCAATATTACTGAACATTGACCACAGTTGTGCTAGTTGGTGTGTGCGATTTTGGTTGCATATACTACATGGTGGTAAATGCTATTTAGCACTGCTTTGTATTGCTTAACACATGGCAATCATGCCTTAGGTGGTGCTGCAGGGCTGCCTATGTCGGATGCACATACTACACTCCCTGTACATGTTTGAAAGCAGATAGTGTCAACTTAGGCATCCCTTTTACTATATGTGCGAGTCGGAGAGAGGTATCATTTCCAGAGTTCCTACTGAGCCAGTGTATGTGCTATGTGTTACCTCTTTCCCAAGGCCAAAGCATACTGGGCATGCCTCCTTCTGCCTACTGGGGCAGGCTCAGGTTGTTCCTCCTCAGAGTCATGCTCTGCCTGTGATGGCCTTGGCAATGGTGGGGGGCTGTTTGGCCCAGGCATATGCTGGTCCTGCTGCAGCTGTTTTCGCAGGATCATATTATGTAGCATAGCACATACCATGACAATTTGGGTACATGTAGTTGGTGAATACTGCAAGGCTCCACTAGATGTGTCCATGCACCAGAACTGTGACTTGAGCAGCCCAAACACACGCTCTATTACATTACGTGTTTGTGCGTGTGCCTCATTATGGCATTCCTGTTTAGGTGTGTTTGCATTTCTGATGGGTGTCATCAGCCATGGCTCCACTGCATAGCCAGC
Organism: Protopterus annectens; assembly: GCF_019279795.1. Taxonomy (NCBI): domain Eukaryota; kingdom Metazoa; phylum Chordata; order Ceratodontiformes; family Protopteridae; genus Protopterus; species Protopterus annectens. The sequence continues at coordinate 1,427,822,229 of NC_056739.1, read as the reverse complement.
ATCCCCCACTAGGTGACCATGTGGGATGTCCCCATTGGCAAATGTCTGGTACAGCAGCGTCAGATGCCAGATATGGGAATCATGGTAGCTTCCAGGGCAGCTTGCACACACATTCAGTATTATGCCCTGGGCATCACACACGACCTGGCAGTTGATGGAGGGGAAGCCCTTGCTGTTGAAGTAGACCCTACCCCGCTCGCCGGCTGGTGCTTTGATGCGTATGTGCATGCAGTCTATTGCACCCACTACCTCAGGGTATTCCGCTATTTGCTGGAAGAGATGCATATTGCTGGCCAATACCTCATGGGAATTGGGGAAATATACATGATCACCGACATGTGCTGACATGGCATCCAGGAACTGGTGTAGTACCCAGGATGCTGATGCCTGTGATATCCCCATCATATCACCAGTTGGTCTCTGGAAGGTACCTGTTGCTAATATTCTTAGGCCAACACATACCTTGGTTTCCACTGGGATGGGTTCCCCTCTATTGGTTCTGTGTGTCAGGCATGGTCTGCACAGCTCAACAATTTGCTGCAGGAGGTCTCTGTCCACTCTATAGCGCTCCACTATCTCCAGCTCATGTAGCCCCTGGTAGGTTACCCTGGGCCTGTACACTCTTCTCCGTCTCCTCACTGTGGGTTGTCCAGCAGCATTTCCATTGTCACCACCCTCAGCATGTTGCATATGTCACCTTATAACAGCAATTGCAGCCCCAAACATTTCTTTGTCTGAGTAAAGCTTTTTCAGTTTTCACTTCTATTAGCTTATTGCAGTGTCTGTTGTGAGAAACATTATGGACTGTTGTTTGTAGAGTTTTAAGTGCTAGGCTGGTCTGGGCTAGTGTACTGCCTGTGTAATTGCCTGATTCTGATTGTTTTCACCTGCTAGCTCTGCTAGTACTCCCTGGTAGCTTCCTACTATTTGTTGTGCTTCCTTTTTCCTTTCTGTTTCCTCAGGGGGGGGAGCGCTGCGCACACAAGCGCAAACACTCGCACAGCAGCTCACACGCATGCACACATGCTTACACGGACTAAAACTTGCTTATTCGGGTTAAAACTCGCGCACATCAGTGCAAACACGCTTACAACTCTTTAAACAGCCTTATACATGCTTACTCCGGCTTAAACGCGTGCACTCACACTTACATGCGTGCACTCTATTTTACTCGGGTTTACACGCATGCACACGCATACATACTCACTCAGCAAGAAACTGTGGTGTTATCCACGGCATACACCTTCCATTTCTTGCCTTTCCCTAGCCTACCTGTTGACACACCTCTTTCCATGATGTGTGAATGACAGCTGACACATGCCGCTCTGCTCCAATGAACTTCACTTCTTTCATACATACCCCCCTCGTGATGTCACCTATCTTCTACTCTGTTACTCCCCATATCCTACTCCTACACTCCACTGACTGTGCTCATTTGCTATGTAAACTTGCGATTCACTATCCTAATGCTCATTTACATAGGATTGCCTACTAATGCTTGGTTACATGTCTTAGACTGAGCTTCCCCCCTTAGCAACCTCTACTCTGTGGCCATGTTGTCTTCAGCCTGCCATTCCCTTGCATTGTACATTAACAATTTCAATAAAATCTACATTTGTGGGTTTTAATTTTTAGTATTCTGGGTTTTAGAGCACAGCCCATTTGCGCGGCGCTGTGCTACGCTTAAACATCGGAAATCGGCGAAAAAAAATATTATTTTCATATTGCATCAGGAAACATTTCACATCGCCATATATTTGGCCATTGGCATGCTTCCTGCACTGGATACAACCTTAATTTGGAGCTGTCACGGCTCCATTTTGCTATTTGCAGAACGGTACTCAGTTGTCAACTGAGTACATTTCTGTAAATAACACTGCTCTTACTCGGACAGGCTTGGGTTTCCTGAATTGCAAATCTACTTCATTTGCATGCCTTTCATCTGCAATTGAGGTAATTTGCATATCCCAGCCCTGTCCGTTTAAGAACCGTTTTAGGAGCTCTCTTACATGCCCCTTCAGGCTGTTCCTGGATCGCTCGTCGGACATGATGGCTGCATGGAATCTTAATCTACTCTAAGACTCCATGCAAGCCTTCCTGAATCCGGCCCTATCTGTTACTCTATTTGATATCATTCCAATAATGACGTTTATATATGTAAAAAGCTATATCTTTTATATGTTGCTTATAACATAGCATGTCTTTCCTAGCTGCTATTGCATGTAAAGTATGCCATCAACAGCACACTACTGGATCATTTTTAAGAACCCAGAATGTAACTTAACATACCTCTTTAATGGCATTTGTTGCATATTGTATTATATTTAATATATATAATGAAATAATATAATTAAGAGTACATTACTCGACTATGTCAAGATTTAAGAAAGTGTGTCACCTAGCATAAGTTTCATCATAATAATGATTAACTTTTAATAAGGTGAATAGTTTAACCTTTTAAACTCAAAGTGAAAATAAGTGGCTTTAATTTCATATATAGCTAAATTAAACTCTAGCATTTTAAAAATGGGAACTAGTGATAATTTGAAGTAGGGAAATAAATAAATAAACTATTTGCCTTGTAAACAGTAATGTGTAGCACCTGTTTGTAAGTATTCAACCACTTCTTTAAATTAATAAGAATGTATAACTATGAAATACATTGATTTTCATTTGTCCTTCATTTTTTACTGGTTTTGCCTTTTATTAGACGACCATCTTTTGTTGCATTTCTCTTCAGATAAGTTGATAGATTCTAGTCCATTTCTTCTGTTTTTGTAGGATTTTTTTTTCTGTATAAAGTCCATTGCATCTTCCAAGGAGTTAAAAATCCTCTTTTCTTCTGGAAGGTGAATCTTTATTTTTCTGGAAACAAGATTTGTGCTTTAATATTGTTTTTCTTTAAGCTTTTAACAAGTAGCACACATACTTTTATCAATACATCACTAATGTAGAATAGTCTTTGTCAAATGTTATAGTATTTCCTTTAATTTTAACTGGCTTGTTAGTCCAAGCAGCTTTTAAGATTAAATCCTTATCTTAACTTGAGAGAAATCTTATGATCACTGACCTTGGGGAAGGCAGGTTTTTTTTTTAAAGATGAGTTAGAAAATGATCTATGTACACTTTTGATGCCAAAGGAAAAAAAAAACTTCAACTAGGTTCAAAATTTTAGGCAGCCAGATATTAAAGAATTGAATCATACTGTCTCCCTCTTCTTTTTTAGGAATCCCACAAATGCTGGTGTTATTCTGACTAGATCTCTTCTCTAAGTCTTCTGTTTTTATCCTGGAATAAGTTGTTTGGATTCAGAAGTGTTATTCTCATTTTCATGTAATCTTCCATCAAAATCAGACTTTGCCTCTTCTATACTTGAGATCAGAGATTGTTGTTTAAGAGGGTCACTCAGCACTTCAACATGTTTTTTGCATTCCTTTTTGAAATTGTCCAGTTTGCTTTCTAATTTATTTTTCTTTACAAATAACTCATTGTTGTAAATTAGTATAGCCTACATGTCTTTTTTCATAGTACTGTCCTGTACATTGGGCTTAGAGTGGCTCATTTTGAGAGAATTAGTTATTTGTAGAATTTCTTGACAGGAAAAAGCAATTAAAAAAGTTTGAAACTTGTTATTTTTTGTAGTAAATCTTTCAGCACATGTTTAACTATAAATCCATCCAAGTTTTGAAATGTTCTATTTCAGTTTTTTAGCAAAAATCCTGTCAGAGATGTTAAAATGAAGCAGAGATATAAACAGTGATGTTAATTGCTCACCATCTGGGCCACACCTCCCAGCTTACACTTTTCAAGGTAGCACAGCACACAATATAAAGTTATATAGAACATGCATTAAACTTGTTATATAATTTAAAATTTTAGTTGTATTTATGCATTATGGCTGATAGGGATTATCCACTGCCTTTGTGCATAAGCCAGAAGTTCTATTCTGAAGATTACATAATTTGTGAGACTGAAATTTTAAAAGAGACCGAATAGTCTGTGTATTAAATAAAATTCTTTATATAATTTACTTGAAAAAATATTTTGGCCCACTGTTTTTTATAATTTAACCGATGCATATTTATTCTTTAAGAAAATAAAACAGTATTTGTTCTTCATGTAGGTTCAGCTGTGTAACATTAGCTATTTTTTTCATCCCACTTTTGAGAGCTACTTATCTGATGGCTGGATAGAGTGAGGACATAAGAAAGTATTTTAGAGGTTGAGGTATTTATATTCCTAGAGACTTTTTGCTTTTGTCACCAATGCTGAATTCTTCTGATTTGACAGCCCAGCCTCCCAAAGCAGTGAGAACTTTCCCCGTTTGGTTTTCTCCTCCCCAGTGCAGGGGCACCACACTAGATTCTTACAATAAATAAATAAATAAATAAATAACTAAATAACTAAATATATAAATAAATAAATAATGAGCAACAGTCAACCCATGCTATCTTCAGTAATTTTTTCCTGCAGGCATATGCTGTTTTTGGGAAGAAAATGTGCTGTCACAAAAAACCCAATGGAAAAGTCCTATTCTTAATAACAATTTCAATTGTCTTTTATGCTAGTGAATGTTTCTAAGGAAAACATTTTGTTTTTATCACCTCATATATTATACAGGCCTGAAAAGTCATTGTGATTGTGGGTCTCAATCCCCATACAAGGATTTGCATCCTAACTATATGCTTTAGGAGAGGCAAACCTTGGGGCAGACTTCCATACTTATGCAGCTATCTCTGGAAAAAAAATGTAAAAGTATATAAACATCCCTCCACACCAGACTGATGTACAGGAAGCTGTAAAAATTCATACAACCATCAGATTCAAAATAACCATTTTGTTTATTTAAGAAAGACTAAGAGAAAGAAAGGAAAAACAAGGCAAACATTTTAAGTATAAGAATTCTGAGATAATCAACTAAGGAATGGAATACTGTTCACTTGTGACTAACAGACACAAGCATTCTGAATCTATAGAAATAATTTATAAGTCCAAGGTCTTAGCATATAATATGGTTAGTTTTCTGTCTGTCTGCTTTGGGGACAGTCATTTCAAAAGCTTCCAGTACATCTTTCCAGGCCTGATTTCCACATTGTAGGATTGCAGATGTCGGGCTATTTTTCCCAAAGCGAGTTATTTGGTTGTTCACATAGAAATAGCGTCTCTGACCAGCCTGCATATTATTCTTTTTTCCAGGAAACTTGGCATTATGAGCAATGAATGTCCACCATCTGGTGCATATCTTTCATGCCTAAGGCCTTAGGAGCTAAAGAATTTTTCAATCCTGGTATCTCACGTATCCAGTGAAGCATGCAGAATTTCAAGAAATTGGCCAGTGATCTCTTTGAATTCAGAGTGTCAACAGGATTCCTTCCAGCACCCACTTTTGGTTACCTGACTGCAGAATGAAAAATGGGACTTCCCATAAGAAAATAAAATAGATTTTCGATCATAACCTCACCACCTCAGGTCATGACTTTGGGATGTCATTCAGTCTGATGAAGGAGAATTTGAAATTGGAGTCTGAGGAGGTATCTGAGAGATAAAAAGAAACAAGACATGGACTCACTGAGCCAGAACAAACCCAAACTTACTGCTGTATCACCAGTAGTTGAGGTCTTCAAAGATGTATCTGTAGCAGTTTCACAGAAGCCAGAATGAAACCTTCTACTCAAAAAAAAAAAAAAAAAAAGAAAGAAAAAAAAAAAGACAGATTCTACATGATTTAACGCATTTTACAGTTCTTTCAAAAGAATCATGATATTTCATTTTGTAAAATGATTTTATTCAACCAGGGTTATAAATTAGTCCAGGCTATAAAACCTCCTTCACCCTCCCTCCAGAATAATAAGGTGTGTATAGTATTACATTGCTTTGGGAAGAAGAAGCACACATTTTCCAATCTTACATTCAGAACTATTATCTGGCAGAAACATGTGGAGAAATACTAGATGATATTCTGAAGGAAATTGAAAATGTTACACTAGTCATCAAGAGTGGCATCCTTAAATTTCAGGACTCTAGTTTGGGCCAGACAGCACATAATGTAAGCTGAAGTTAGAAAATGTGGATACAATACAATATCTATAGCATCTTGGGTAGTAGCTATAATGTCTGCTATTTGGAAACATGTTTTTCAAAGAATTTAGCTTATCTTAGGGGATGTAAATGGGCAGATATATAATGGACCCTTAAACTGTTATTTCTCCTTTGGTTTTGCCACAAAAGAAGTTTTCAAAAAAAACTTTGATGAAAGAGAAAACATAAAGAAGACTATAAAGCAGCTCTTCCATTTCCCAATTCTAGCTAAAGCAGAAAATGTCCATGAAAAATGGTCCTTCTACCACTACCAGACCAAAGTTATCAGGAATGGCATAATGGAACCATAATGAATTGACAAAATGTAGAAAGAATAAATCACAGAGGCATGATGCCAGCAATTTCACTGGTCATCTGACCAGTTGTGACTACAGTTTCAACCCTTTTCCCTTTTCCCATCCCCAACTGCTACAATTCCTGTTTCTCTACTTCTACATCCAATAGGGTTCCCTGGTATTCTACATCTAGTCCTTTTCAAGAAAACTGGATGAAAATCTCCCCGCTCACAAATGTGTCTTAGAAATAATCATTTCAAGGTACCAAACAGAATTAACAGTCATTCCAGAGATTTAGATGGATTCTACCTTGTATCAACTAGGTACCTTACTGGTCCAAGGAACAAACAGATGCATCCCCCCTGACCCATTATAAAAGTGGTTATTCACATTATTCCTGGTGCTCAAGAAAGATGGGGTATCAGGGTCTATTTTGAAACTTTTATACCTACATTTCTTCAAAGGTCTCAGAATAAAGATGATTGTACTGCAGTTCCTCCTCATGTTTTTTTTTAATGACCTGAACACTCATGGACACCTAAGGCCTCAAGGATGCATACTTACATGTGCCAATACGCAAAGAAAACAGAGAGTTTTTAGCTTAAGAGTAGGTGACCTCCAATTTTGATTAGTGTCTGTATCCTTCCAGCTCTGTATTGTTGCCGGTGTTTTCAAAATATGTATTGCACAGTAATGGCCTTCTTAAGGACTAAGGGCTTTAATATACAACTGAATTTGGAAGACAGCATTATGCAAGCCCAGTCGAAAGAGGAACTGCAGGAAAAGCTCCAGTTTATTCTAAAGTATCTTCAGTATAAGACAGTTTTTCTAAATATTTCCAAATTTAATCTGATACCCTGCATATCCATTTTTTTTTTATTCTGAGAGACACCCAACAAAGCCTGACCACAGCCTTGCTACTACTCCACAAAAGCATGTTCTTATGGTAATTGTTTTCTGTAAAAATTACAGAGATCAACCCTCACAGCAAAGGAATTCCTGAGAATCCTACATTAGATGGCACTCTTCATTCTCATCATGCTCCTGGAAATACTCTATATGCAGAATATCCAGTAGTACCCAAAGAGCTGATGGGAACAACATTCACATCTCCTAGAGAAGGACGGCCCTGCCCTGCCTTGCAGAAAGAGGAAGCTTATCTGGTAGTTTTCAGAAGTACGTGAAGGCCAGTCTGGCATTGTCTTTTCAGCAACCAAAGCAAAATCGTACCTTGGCTACAGAAGCATAGGATATAGCTTGTAGAGCATTAACTAACAATCTTAAAGTTCCAGTTCAGCAGACCCTGAAACTGAAGAAACAATATATTGACATCAATGAGATGTTAATGACGATGCTGGTACTGAAGGCTTTCACTTAGATTTGGAAACCAGAAGAACTGCATCAAATCACAAACAACATCATAATTATAAGGTACATAAACAGAAAGAGAAGTATAATTGCATCCTCCTCATTTGTGCATATCATAAGATCGAAGATTTGAAACTTTAAATGGTTTAAATGGGGAATGTAGTACAGCGCAGAATGGGAAATTTACCATTTTCTTCACTGTAGTGCGATCTTGAATTGGTATATTGAATTAGCAGGGGTTGGGGGGCTGCAGCGGTCTTTTCCCCCCTGGATAAATGTAAAAAAAAGTTTTATTTTTTGTTAACTGAAGTTTTGAACTTTCAGAACTTCAGTGTCATGGTCTCAACCATACGAAGTTCAAAGTTTTGAAAGTTCAAGCTTCCAAAGTAGATATATATATATATATATATATATATATATATATATATATATATATATATATATATATATATCTTTATATATTATATATATATCTTTATATATTATATATATATAGATATAATATCAATAAATACAAAGATATAGATATATATTAATTATACTCTACTTATACAATTTACTGAAAATAGAAAATTATGCCACTGTAATAATTGGTTCTAAGGTCACATCCTGTAACTAGTTACTATTAGATAAATCAAAACTAAAAGGAATCACTGCTCCAACATAAACCAAAAACACTAAAAAGATGAACAGTTCAAAGAAAGCACAAATCCTTGATCCACACAGGGTACTTTAATAAAATTGACTCTTCAGTCCACCATAACAAAAAGAGAATAAAATGACTTTTTACTATTAGATAAATGTTGAACATCAAACCTGGAAAGTAAGGAATTTGTTGGAGCACATTTACTATCATTTGCTTCAGTAAACATACTCTGGAACAATCTCAGAATAGAGAATTTGTGAGATTTCTCATTGTAACTGTCCCTTAATAAAATGTATCACTTTCCTCACTACCTTTGTGAAAAATAGTCAAATATGCTGAAAAATGCTTTGTATTCCTTTTCTTGGTCTAACCTTCTCATGTCCCAATACTGTAGGACCTTGGGGTCCAGGTGCCTAGGCAAAAAGACATTTCCCTGTGGTACAACTGGCTGGGGACACATGGCTGAAGTGACATTCAGCTGCAACAAAATATGGCTGTTGTGAATTCCCTGTGGACAAAGAGAAGAATATAGTGCCATGCCCATAATTTCAGTAACTAAATGCAAAGGAGACAAATAATGTCCATGGCCTCCAAGGCAATATAAGACAGTAGGCAGTATGGCAGGCATCAGCAGCAGGCTGGTCAGTGGACATGTCAGTGGCAGGAAAAGTACAATGTACAGTGGGCAGTGCCTTTAAAATTGGTGTGTCTGGACCAGTACCCAATTCACAGTGTCTGGGGAACATTACTTAAAATGCATACTGGAACATGAATGTGACTACAGTAGCATGCCAGATTTCCTGCATCGTGTACCACACTTCTACATGTTGTAGTTACATAAGCATGTACTGTAGACTGAGCACAACACTCACTACTTCTGCCTCTATGCACTTGGTTATTAAAGCTGTGGGCACGGCAGTGTATGCTTATCTTTCTACACAGGGAATACACAACAGTTAAGTTTCTCTGAAGCTGAATGCCCCTTCAGCTATGTACCCCAACCAAATGTACCACAGAGAAATCTCTCACTGCCTAGGAGCCAGAACACAGGTCTTTGACATATTGTACTTGTCAGCAATGGCAGTTTCTTGTTGCTCCACATAAATGTCAGATGGCTTCTAAATTTAAACTGGTCTCAGCATAGATAATCCCCTGGATTCACTAATCTGCTGTGCAGGACTAAACTAGTCCTGCACCTAAGT
>NC_056739.1:1427650139-1427807639 GCF_019279795.1 Protopterus annectens | reverse complement strand
GGATGTCAGCAGTACTGCAAATTGGGCAGAGCTTACGCCCATACCTCTCAACCTCTAAGAGCTAAACCACTGGACAGAACCTAAACCGTTGGGGGGACAAATAGGGACAGAAAACACATATTCCACTTACAACCTTAGAAAGCTAATAGAATAATAGGTTATGCATTAGCACAACTCACCTGAAGGATGTGGAGTCTTAAACCCAATTACTTGTCTGTATCTAATGGCGTCAGTTCCCAGGTATTTGAAAGACAGGTGCAGATTGTAAAAGGAACACACCTATATTATGAAGCAAACTCTGGACAGGCCATGGATTCTGTACAGTCGACAACCATGCTTACACCTAACGGGCAGCCATTGCCGATATGGGTTCCACCGCAGCACAGTCCAGTGTACATGGCAAAGTACAGTATGACCCTATGTGTTGTTGCATTACCCACTACACAACACCTACGAACATATGGTCACAACACCCCACTGTAGGCATGTAAGTCAATGTAATAGGCATCACAAGGTATTATTGAAGTCCTCACCCCCACCCAGGGGTGTGAGTGTCCAACGCAAACACCAAATGCAGTGTATATGCACAGCTGTTGTCATAGACAACATGGCCAGCTGTGGACCTTCCCTGCAGCCATCCTGCACATCCCTGGATAATCCCCCTACTAACACCCCCCCTTTGTGCCCCATGCACACCACATACCTATTAGCCCCTGTTCCAGTCCTATTAATGTCTACGGGTACACATAGGTGACACCCTCTTCCCCAACTATATTGCTAGTATCTGGAACCCCAACCCAAATGTAGTATCACAGCTGTCCCACAGGACACGTGTAACTAACACATGAAGGAACACCACAAGCACACCTGGAGCAGCACAGGCTCACCACCTTGTGAAACTCTCCCCCCACCTCACACTCTATACCACTAAATCAACTAGTGATACAGACACCTCTTGTCCTGCCTCACATACAAATCCCATCATCCGACATACCTTCCTTATTACTCCCCATCCAATTATACCTACGGGCTACTATACAGTTACAATGTCACCCCCCACCCCACTACCTACCTACCTACTCTTTAGCTATTCACCTCTACTGTACCACACAGGTATGGAATAACTACACCTACCCGAAATACCTGCATGTAACCTATCCTGACCTGTGAAAAAGAATTCCAACCTCACCTTAAACTGACCTTTGTCAACAGTCATACCTGGCATGTAAACCTGACCTAAGTATGGATAATACCAACAGTTTAACGTAAACTAAGCATGATTAATGGGAGACGTAGCTATGTTATGCCTGTTATCTTCTATAAATGTGATTACCCTAGCATTAATTGGGATATGTAGCTGGGGTCAATGTGGAGCTCTACACCCCGGACCACCACTGACAATGGACAAGCATACAGTCCGAGTGTCCCAGTTAACAGATCTGAACAAAATGCGCAATGTTGCATGTGTGTATGCAGGAGCAAGCGGGTGTAAGCCTGTTTGGCCACCGGTATGTGAGTACCACACTGGTGAAGCAATGTAGAGGCTAACTGAGGGCAAGAAGCAGCAACCAGAGGTCAGTAATGCTGTGCTTCATGCAAACAAGCGCATACCCACCTACAAATGTTCTACAGTGCCTTAGTCACTCTGTAGCCAACAGCTGTTGTTGTGGCCATTAACAAAATAATCTGCACTGCCAGGTTGCAAACCCTTGACCCTGCACACTATAATAGACATGAGTTCCATTAAGCCATGGTGGATACACATTCAGCTGCTGTGATCACAAACACATCATCCAGCACAGGCATCCAACACTATAGGAAATGTATATAAGTGTGTAGATTAATACCGGAGCACGTGTCCATTTCTCAACCACAGAATTATGAGCAGTCTATGTGCAGCACAGAACAGTGCCTGTCCAATCATACTGTGAGAACAGTAGCTCTGCATAACACCGAAGGGAATAATGATATACGGTGCACACCGTGGGGGCGTGTGAGCGCACTTCATAAACAGTATGTCACACCTGGAGTGTTGGTACCGTGGAACCGGGAGATGAGGCTGGCCAGGTGTGTGAGAAAACTGTTGCTACACAATACCCTGGCAGGATGCTACCAGTGGGAGAAACACTGCAGTCCAGCTAGGTCTACTCTTGACACAATAACAGGTCCGTCCCTGGTGGGATGAACCAACAGTTGTGGGTCGCATAGATGTCACCACCAGTATCGGAGGAGGATCAGGGGAAGGCTGGTACGTACATGGACTAAACGGATGAAGAGCCTGCAGAGGTTTGGGTGGGGACAGTATACTGGAGGTGTACCGAGACATGCATAGAGGGAAATGTGTGGAGGTGTAGTATGGCACAGCTAGCAACCGGGGAATGGATGGATGCTGTGTACGTGGAGCTTGTGGGCCGGGGGAAGGAAACATGGGTATGTCATTATGGCAGACATATGCAAATGAAGCAAAATAGCAATAGTGTAGTGGCCAGAGTATCCGTCTAACACGCACGCATTCCCAGGTCGAGTCCCACTGCAGCACATCCTATTTTCAATGTGATATCCATATGTTAACTTTGTCGTGCTGTATAACCTGCTAAGTAACATTTATATTTGCACAGGAGTACTGCCTTAAATGCACATGTGAAGTGTCATACTGACTAAGGCACTATTAAGCATGTGTAAGCACATAACGGCAGTAGTATGCATAGATAAGCAGTTGTAAGTGTGTGTACATGTATTCACGCAGGGGTAAGCCTTGCCTATATAGACTGAGCTAAGTAGATGCCATCTGAGTGTAAGGTAACACAACCCGAGCTTAGCATTGCTTAGCTCTGTGAATACATTCGCACACCCACGTATGAAGCTCAAATGGCCCTAACTCACTCTGTATCCGACAGCTGGTGTTCTGCCCTGAAACACAATATAAAGCCTGTGGAAGGGCCACACCCGGGACACTGCACATCATACACTACGTGATTTACCATTAAACCATGACAGATGTACATAACCACTCATTCCACATACATATCATCCAGCACAATCAGCCAACAGCACAGGGAATGTAGTAATAACACACCACACAGCCTCTTAATACATGAATCACAGACATAGTGTGCCATAATGTAGGTACATATAGTGATATCTGTCATATCCTGCTCAAAAACACTTCAAACATTGCAGGTTACAAAGTTATACGTGGTAGAACACATATATTGCTGGAGATGATAAGTCTGAAACACGTACGTGTCGGCACGAATGACTCACCTCGGTCCTAAGGTCATCCATGTCAATTGCCAAGAGAATGAGATACAGGCCACACATATAGGCCGAACCAACAAATAACCATATAACAGCAATCATGCAAAGATAGATTAATATGTTCAGTGTATATATATATATATGTATATATATATATATATATATATATATATATATATATATATATATATATATATACATATATATATATATATATATATATATATATATATATATATATATATATATATATATATATATATATATATATATATATATATATATATATATATATATATATATATATATATATATATATATATATATATATATATATATATATATATATATATATATATATATATATATATATATATATATATATATATATATATATATATATATATATATATATATAGATATATATATATATATGGATATATATATATATATATATATATATATATATATATATATATATATATATATATATACATATATATATATATATATATATATATATATATATATATATATATACATATATACATATATATATATATACATATATATATATATGGATAGACACATATATATATGTATATATATATATAGATAGATATATATATATATATATGGATATATATATATATATATATATATATATATATATGGATATATATATATATATGGATATATATATATATATATATATATATATATATATATATATATATATATATATATATATATATATGGATATATATATATATATCATACAATGGTACAGATATGCACACACATCCATACATTGACAATCATGCAGGTATATATATATATATATATATATATATATATATATATATATATAAGATATATGAGATATATGGGTACATACACATATACACAGACAAAGGGTATTAGTAGCCATATATGTGTAGCAGTAGTGTGGACATACTGGGTGCAATGTATATACCCAGCCACAAGCCCTGTAACCGGTACCTGTGACATGTGTGGTGTGACAACCAGCCCCACAAAGGGGATACTTACATTGCATATATACCCACTTCACAATTCAAAGGACATGACACGACACACAGGTATGTATACACAGACAACCTTTATTTTTGTACCATACAATAATGTATGCCATTACTGACAGCACATGCATGTTGATGTATATAACCAGTGATGGATGCAAGGCCCACACAAAACAGTTGATGCAGACACTGTGGATATATATCATACTATGGTGTTCAGGCCAAGCCCTTCAATTCGTACAACAGTTGACAATGGATTTGCCTGTACGATACATAACAGTCAACAATATCAGATGTAGTTCAGCAGACTCCAATTGGGGGACATTCATTACTTGTGGTAATGTCAATGTATCTGTCACATGTATGGTCCCTGGCCAACAAATGTTGTAGGTGCCCATGCTATGACTGGTATGATAGTAGGAATGCTAGTAGTGGTTAATGATAGGCCATTACCTAACAATCCATACCCGTACCACAGCAGGACAAAGGCTGCCATATATGTGGAGGGCCAAGGCAGGAACGCAGGGCCATACCAGCAATATTGCAGTAACACACCCTGGAACATGCTGGTGTTACAGGATGTGTTGCAACATACCCTTATGCAGGAATACGACACCATGTACACAAATGGATATAGCCATGTACTGCTAGCATGAAACACACACACTGCCAGTGTAATATCCGACACAGGACCTATGTGGTGGAGAGACAACACATGATAGGCACACCTCTGTCCAGCTAGAGGATGGCCCACAGTAGTGAGTTATGCAGACAGACTGCAGTCTAAGGTAAACTAGTATATACACACACACACACACACACACACACACACACACACACACACACACACACACACACACACACACACACACACCCTGTAATACCAGTGCTATGCAAAGCATTAGACCACTCTACTCACAGTCTGTCTGTGTGTCCTGATCTTCCTATATATATATATATATATATGTGACTGCCCTGAGTGTGCAGGTTCTCCTGTAAGAGGTATTGCTACCTGTTATCTGTAACATTGATGCCCACACACAGAAGGATGTCCATCACACAGGGAATGTACAGGGAATATACCCACATGATGTAGGGATTCATAGTGGGTGGTTGCCATGATAGTGTTAATTGGAAGTACTACACGTGTACTTATATATATATATATATATATATATATATATATATATATATATATATATGTCTATCTTGGATATGTACATGTCCATATCGTCCCACCATATGTCCTGGACATGGTGTGTAGCCCTACCCCAGCCCCTAGAGTCCCAATGTAGTAGTGCAGGGTGATGTCTGGTATGTATAGCTGGTTTATTAATAGACATTTGCTAATGTCACTGGGATTGTTGTCACTGACACAGTGTGTGTGGAAGGTGACATCTGCTTATAACATGTGTGCCATTGGCTACTGACAGACATCTTAATGTATCATGGTACAGTACTTGCATATATAGCAGGCTCGACAGCCATGTCACAGCACAGGGTAGGTTACACCTGTGTGACAGTGCATAACCTCAACCTATGTGAACACAGCCACAGCCACAGCCACATATGGTATGCTAGCATAATAATACAGTATACGGACTATCTGTCCTACACAATCCTCATATATACCACTCACAGCATGATCCTACATATATTGGGCTGCTACACAGTCTGGTCTGATAGCTGTCTGTGGTATGGGACATGTGTGTGTGTGTGTGTGTGTGTGTGTGTGTGTATGTATGGCCCTACACACATGTAAGGTAATACGGTACCATACAGTGGGGCAGCATGTAACAACAGATAGAAGGGGATCTAGAACAATGACATCTACCACAGTCTGTACACAGGCCACAGTACATATTAACAATACACACACTGCAAACATTCACCATCACTACACAGACCTCAGTACTGTACAAACATCCACAGGATTTCCAGGTTATGGCATTAAATGTAACCCCTACTGTACATGACATGTGTAGCACTCTGATATATCACTGGCGTGTTATCAGATATGTTGACACTATTTACGGTGTACAGCACATATGCACAACTTCATGTACGACATATGTACAAAGGTTGACAGAGGTGTGGCTGACAGCACATACACAGGGCCAGTATAGACATGTTGCTGTGATACCCTCATTAATCTACCATTGTAACGGGGTTTGTTGCAACATATGTCCAATGAGGGATATGTAGTCAGTAGCTGTCACGGCCTTCACCATCAACAGACTGCAATCCTCACAGTACTTTCTGCATTCCACGGATAGATGCATCGTGGCTAACACATGTCACCAAAGGCACAACACTGCCCAGTCTGCAGATGAGCCTGCAGATGGGGATTCCTGATATACATGGAACTGACATGGCAGGTACTGTGACATGTACGACAGGCATATCCAGACAAACACTGTTAATCCAACATTACTCAATATGCAGTATAGCAGCACTTACAGTTCGTAGTCAGGATAGGCACATCCCCCTCCTGTTTGTTGCCCTCTTCCGACAGTGTATGTTGTTAGAGGTAAATCCTCAACCCATCTGAAATGCTGTTTGCCAATCAACAGTTCTAGCTCTGCTCACAGTGACAGATAAGGGCCAACACCACCAGGATGTTCCCAGGTAGTGGAGTGCGTTTCCATACAATTGGCTATGGGAATGTTACCACACCTGTTCCACATGCAATTGGCTAGGAAAGGCCTGCAATTCATGCAGAGGCCATCAGCTGATCATGAGCATCACGTTAAATACACATGCTGCTGCCTAAGCAATGCAGGTGTGGGCCTCCACATCCACCAGAGAGGGAGTGGGGGAGACAGACAGAGGCGGATACATGTCAGGGAGGGGTGGGAAGGTAAAATTGATGCATGTTTGTGTCACACACCTACCAGCATAGGGTATCAAACACCCAACAGCTATGTAGTGCTATCACAGTCCAATACTGTTACTGGATGCGCCACATGGGTTATCTGGTGGGGAGCACTCAGAACATATATGTGATGGTGAGTGACATCTGCAAGAGGATTACGGTAGATATACAGTAGGTGATGTACACATGCCTGTCTGCATGAACAGGTGCCTGTGTCAGCACAGGCACACTCACACAGGGACGCACACACATTAACACACTTGGCAGAGACAGGAGTGCAACCCGTCACTAGTGGGATTGCCACAATACATCAATGTGCAGGGAACATGCACCACAAGTGTGATACGGAAGTCATATGGGCAGTGAGTATGAGGGGGTGTCAGACATAAGGCATGCTTCACTGTGCCCTGGGGGGACTAGTGCATGTGGATGTGGACATGCGCACCATACAACACACACACAAACACACAGGGTCCAGTTCGGACATGCATGAGTGCATGTCTGCAGGGGTGTCTGGTGGCCAACAGTGCCAGCAGGCTATACAAGGTTAGGTGATGGGTATACCTCAGCATCAGCCCACATGACTATGGTCTGCATTGTGGCACAGGCCTGTAGCTCCTGCATTTGCCCACTCAGGTGGGTATTGCAGCCATCTTTCAGGCACCTGAGTGACTATTGTGTGTGGCCAATGCTTTGCATCACTTGCCATGTATGTGTTCCCTAGTCCATGACTTGGATAATGTCTAGGATATGCACACCTCCCACATGCATGAACAGTGACATGTGGAAATGTACCTGGGGTGTCTGGCCCATACTGTGAACACAACATATCATCAGAAGTGCCAGTCTTGCCCACATGTGGCAGGGAGTGGTACTTGTCAGCAAATTTACCCTGCATTCACATTGATAGCATGCTAACAGCATTTCCTTATGTGAGTGTCATTTGTCCATACAGGCCATGTTGTCAGGCATGGTATGTCTGTTGTGAGTCACAAGTGAAAGCACAGTGGGGCTGCTAACTGTGATTGGCAGGCCTTGATGTCACATGTATGGGTATGGCTTTGCACCCCAACCTCTCAGCCATTTACATCTGTTATCTCTGTATGGTTGACATTGTGATATATAGTAGGGCCACCATAAATGAAATTTGCAAAACCCCTCTACATAGCCCACAGGTGTCACAGACTCACAACCACCTCTACACAGGATACAAGTTACAAACACACACAAACACACACCTGTCATGTCTGGGAGTAGAACCCCTATCTAGCTGGTTTACTACACTACAGCACTACGCAGTTAAATTACATGCCACAGATATTACTGAAGTTCATCTTCCCCTAAGGTGTATTTCACAATTAATGACATCAGCAGGACTACCAAAGTAGGGCATTTGCAATGTACTGCGTGTGAATAGGCTATAATGCATTGCTCCATACACAGACACTGAGACACACATCACATCCGGAACTGGCATGGATGGAGATGGAACACTACCACTGTTCTAAATCACACTACAGCAGTACGCAGTTACAGGACGCACCACGTTGATTACTGGGCTATCAATTTTCCAGAGGTGTACTTCTAGATGAGTGACATCAGCAGCCTTGGCAAAGTAGTGTATTTGTATTGTATGGAGTGTGAGTAGCCTAAAAAGCATTGCTCTCTACCCAGTCAGACAAACACACAGACTCACACACAAACACACACAGTTGCCAGGGCTGGGGTTTGAACACCTACCTAACTAGTTTATCACACTACAGCAGTATGCAGTTACAGGATGTGTCGCGGCAATTACGGGGCTATCATTTTCCCAGGGGTGTACTTCTAGGTGAGTGATATCAGCAGCCTTGCCAAAGTTGAATATATGTATTGCATGGAGTGTGAGTAGCCTAACAAGCATTTCACTCTACACAGTCAGAGGCAGACAGGCACGCACACAAACACACACTCACAGAATTTACAGGTCTGGGGTTAGTACTACTACCTAACTACTCTTTCACTACAGCAGTTATGGGATGTGCCATGCATTTTACTGAGCTATAGCTCTCTGACAGGTGTAATTCACATTGAATGACCGCAACAGGCTTGTCATACTACTGCTATGGGGAGGGCAGTGTGTGCATGGGCCATACCCCATTCATGTAGGGATTGACATGCCACATGCAGACACACATGGTGTCATATGTCACAGGTGTGTGCATACAGCTACTAGATTGCTGCTTCCTTGTACAGTCTTGTTGCACAGCTGGCACGTACACCACATAGTCTGTCATGCTGACAGGTACTGGTGGCTAGTATCCACACTGGGTTACATCTGCGCCTCATGTGTTTGGGGCCCTTAGACTGTGTGTCAGTTGGGACAGGCCCGCATGGCTCCTTGTCATAGTCACCCTCTTCCACACATCTATGCCCATGTGCCTGTGACTTATTATAGTGTGTTGTCCTTACATAATTGTCTGCATTCCTATCCATTGTGTGTTCAAGGCAGGAGTGGTGCATACGGACATGTGCTCACACTGAGAACTGCAACTTCCTGATTTGTCTGGTCCACTGGTGTTTGCAGACATGGCCTTCATGTGTTTAAGTGTGTGAGCACGCCCAGTATGACCTCTCAGTATGTTGTTGACTGACATTGCCTTCATTCCTCTAAGTGTGTGAGCATGCCCAGTACGGCCATCTGTGTTGCATGTGTGGACAACGTCCAGGTTGCTTGTATTGCAGTGCTGACCTTTTGTTGTACACCTACAGGTAGCATGTTGTATCTGCAGGGTATCCATCTTCATTTGCCATTGACTGTTGCTTCATTTCTACATAGTGGGGGGGGGACCTGACTGTTTCTACTGTTCTACACAGGAGTGGGGGCACACCTGACTGTTACTCTATGCATACATTGGATGGGGGGGGCACACATGACACTTGTACACATTTGCTAGGACTGTACAGGTAAGTCAGGTACTCCATTTCAGTCTGTAGTCTTACCTATCCTGCTGGCTAGGGCTTACCAGTGTAGTACAGGTCCTAGCTTTGTTTACCTACATATTAGTGTCTGACTTCCTAGCCTTCACAACTTACATCTGACTGCCTGGTCTGCTGCGGTCTGTCTGTGTAGGCCTGGGGAGGGGTTAACCATAGGGAACATTCAGAGGTCATAGTACAGCATTTGTTTGTGTTTGTCTTCACCTGTCCTGCTGGCTGAAACTGTTGCTGGGTATGTGATCCTTCCTGACTGGTATGTGTGGCTCTTATGGACACCCCAGTTGCTCAAGCCATTTCCTGCAGTGGGTTTTGTCACCCTGTGTAGTACTGGCTACTATGGTGACTCCAGTATGTGTTACAGATCTCATGCTGCCACTATGGGTGTCTACTCTCTGCTGCCTTGACATCTGGCCACCCAATTCCCTTGCATGTTCGCATTC
Source organism: Protopterus annectens (assembly GCF_019279795.1). Lineage (NCBI taxonomy): Eukaryota > Metazoa > Chordata > Ceratodontiformes > Protopteridae > Protopterus > Protopterus annectens. Next base: position 1,427,797,047 of record NC_056739.1, on the reverse strand, counting down.
ATACCATAGCTACAGATAAAACACATTCTACTCCATTTGACAATTGGTAGGTTGATTGACTTACCTTGAGGGTGTGCCGGACTTGAGGATGTTGCTGGAGGGCTGCCTATGTCGGATGCACATAGTACACTCCCTATACATGGTTGGGCACAGGTAGTGTCATGTTTGGCATCCCTTTTGCTGTCTGTGTGAGTAAGAGAAAGGTGTCATTCCCTGGGGCCCTACTGTGTCAGTGCATATGCTATGCGTTGCCTCTTTGCCAAGGCCATGGTGTAATGGGCACACCCCCTTCTGCCTACTGGAGCAGGCTCAGGTTGTTCGTCCACCGAGTCACTCTGTACCTGTACAGGCCTTGGCATTGTTTGGGGGCTGTGTGGCCATGCCCCATGCTGTTCCTGCTGTAGCTGTTTCCACAGGATCATATTGTGTAGCATAGCACATGTCATTACTATTTGGGTACATGTAGCTTGTGAATACCGCAAGGCACTACTGGATGCATCCAGACACCTAAACCGTGACCTGAGCACCCCAAACACAAGATCTAGTATATGTTTGGCCTGTGCATGTGCATCATTATGACATTGTTGTTCAGGTGTGTGTGCATTTCTGATGGGTGTCATCAGCCACGGTTCCAGTGGGTACCCAGCATCCCCCACTAAGTGACAGTAGGAGATGTCCACATCGGCAAATCTGTGGTACAGCTGCATCAGTTGTCATATGTGTGAATCGTCATAGCTTCCAGGGCAGCCAGCACACACATTCAGTATAATGCCCTGGGCATCACATACAACCTGGCAGTTGATGGAGGGGATGCCCCTGCGGTTGCACTGCTCACCAGGTGATGCTTTGATGCATAAGTGTGTGCCATCTATAGCACTCACTACCCCAAGGTAGTTAGCTATTTGGTGAAGAGACACATATTGCGGGTCAACACCTCATGTGTGTTGAGAAAATATACATGCTCACTGGCATGTGCTGACATGGCATCCAGGAACTGGTGGAATACTCTGGATGCTGATGCCTGTGAGATGCCCATGTTATCCCCATTTGTAGTTAGGGAGGTACCTGTGGCTAGTATACCTAGGCCTACACATACCTTGGTATCCACTGGGATGGGTTCCCCTCGGCCAGTGTGGTGTGTCAGGTGTGGCCTGCCTGCACAGCTCAATGATTTGCTGTAGAAGGTCTCTGTCCACCCTATAGTGCTCCAGTATCTCCAGCTCATGTAGCCCCTGGTACATTACCCTGGGTCTGTACACTCTTCTCTGTCTCCTGACTTTTGGTTGTTCAGCAGCATTGACATCCTCACCACCCTCAGCCTCTTGAACATGTTGTTCTATGTTGTCTGCTGCAGCCCTTCTCATTTCGTATGTTTGGTTTTAAAATGTCCCTGCTTGTATACACCAGTGGTGTGGAGTGTGAAAAAACCAGGGGGGTACGCATTTGCTTGGTTTATAGTGGTGTTCTGGGCTGGGCTGGTCTGCTTCCTGTGTGATTAGCTGATTCTGATACATTTCACCTGGCAGCTCAACTAGGTCTCCTTGATTACCTTCCAACTGCTGTTTTCCCTTCCCATTGCCTCCTTGTTTAGGCCTGTGTGCGCGCCATGCAAATGGAGTGCTCAAATGTGCAAGGAGCTGCTTTTTCCTGGTTTAACTTCCTATTTATTCCTGTACAACCCGGTGCATTGCGCACACATCCGCTTACACTTTGTAAAGAGTGCTAGGCAGGTTTAGACACACCCCTAGCTTAGCTGTGCTATGCTAGGAGCAATCCTGAGCCACAGGTCTCCAATCCACTTACAGTGTGCCTGACACCCCCCTTGCAATGATGTCACCTATATTCTAGTCTTACACCCAGCTCTTTATACTCTTACGCTCTTGGGACCTGCCTCACACCCTGGGAAAATCTGGGATTCACTATCTCTTCCCTCATTTGCATAGGATTGCCTGCTAATGCATAGTTACATGTCCCACACTGAGCCTCCCCTCTTAGCAACCATTCCCACTGACCAGGTTGTCTTCTGACTGCCATTGACTTGCATGGCAGAATACTGATTTTAGCTAGAATGCTTATTTTAGGTTTATTTTATTAATTTCCCCCTGATCCCGTTTGTGAGTCACTGCCCTATGCTTAACCAGGCGAGATCGGCTAAAATAAAATTAAAAGTTGTTTATTTATTTATTTCTTTTACATTTTGCAATGCCAATGGCCTTCTACTTGGACATTGGCATGCTTCCTCAATGATATGCAGCCTTTATTTGGAGCTGTCACAGCTCCGTTTTGTAGATTGTTGAACTGTACTCTGTTACTAACCGAGTACATTTCTGCATACTGCACTTGTCTTGCACGGACGGCTGCCAGCTTCATGGATTGCATGTTACTCTCATTTGCATGATTTTCACCTGCAAATGAGGGTAATTTGCATACAGGAGCTCAGTCCATGCAAGATTAGCCTAGAAGCTCATGTGCACGTCCCGGGAGCTCTTTCCTGGATAGCACATTGGCCATATTGCCTGCATGCTATAAAGGGCTTCATAAGTCCTGGGGAATATCTTAGCTGATCTGTTGTACTAGTTTTTTTCTCCTTCAACTGAGCTTCTTACCATGCAGATTTTGCATCAGGCATTCTGTCTAGTCAAAGCAGAATAGAAATTACTGTCAACAGGCAATTTTGCTCTCATTCTTTTTTCCATCAATAATTGTGACAGTGAAAGCCCTCTGCAGTCAGAAGTAGTTTTGCATGTGAAAAGGTCAAGATAATTATGTTTTGACTTGGCAGTCCAATGTTCTTTACTGTTTGATTAACTTTTTCAAGTTGACCAGTTGGTTGAGGGTATTTTGGTTTTGATAGTATATGCTGGAATTTTTATTGTATTGAAAAAGCACAACATTTTTAACTTACAAGCTTGAGCAGCGCTGATCACTTTGAGCAAAGATATCTTTTAGTTCAATGATCTCAGGGAGTTCAGACTAGCAGTCAACATAAACAAGGTATTGAATGTCTTTAATATAAAGCAGATCTGAAGCTTCTTTACTCAAGAGTATGTCAAGAATCTCATGAGGCTTTACTGTACATTTTTAAGATTAATTTGCTCTATTTAGCCATTCCTGTCCAAAATAAAACATCATATGCCCTTTCCCTGCATTTAAACACACTTAAAACTCTTTAAGTATGTTTCTCTAACATGAGACTGCGTACCTGTCTTGGCACATCATCATCACACAATTGGATTTGAATATCAGTCGCTGAGATGCATGCATGCTGTCAAAATATTTATGGCAGTTTTGAATAAGTAAAGACATTTTTTCCATGTCACCAGCTTATTCGGTGTAACTCTAGGTGATTCTCAGTATGATTAAAAACTTATGATAGTCTATCCTGTGATGCAAATTTGTTATCATTATATTCAACCATATCACCCAGAAAGTATTGATTCTACATTGAGATCCTGCATTACTGCACACTTTATTATATTCCTGGGACTTTACTTTTACACTGCATGAATTTATGCATCATTGTCTCTGCAAATGTGCAAATCACCATTTCTGCCACAGTGTGCATCATTGACTCTGACTACATTGCAATGATTGTCCATTGCTTCAGTATCTGCAGTCTGAGTTAATTGAACTATGCCTTTTTTTATACACAAAACTCCAAATATGTTAGATTGTTGAATTGACAAGTGGTGTCAATATTTAAAAAAGAACACCAAAAAGGTAGGCGCCAAAAAAAAAATAGTTCAGGACTAGAAATTGCCAAAATAATAATTAATAGCAGATGTAATGCATACAGTATTACAGCATTCTACAATATACATTCCATGTCTGCCTCTGGGCAAGATGATTTCCTGAGTACACTTCTATAATAAATGTCAATGAAACAGTCCTGATGGGAATTTTAAGTACCCAATGCCTTGGTAAACCATTCAGCATGTTATGACCAAATACTAGTTGCACATGTTAGAATAACTTGAAGCAATTAAATAATTTTCAAAAAAGGATGATGATATTGCAGATATTATACTGACAAACCTGAGAGATTTCTGATCACCACTCATTGTCATAACTGATGTCATTAACACAGATTTTGATGCATCACATGTTGTGACACACTGCTACTGGATGGAACACTTCTTATCAGTTCTGACCTTGCTAACAGCCTCAGAGACATCAAAGTAGGGTGTTTCATATTTAATCAGATTTTATCTCTATGCTGCTGATCTGTTTGCATGGCTATTGTCTCAAAGTGTTGCTCATAGGGTATACTCTGTGACTTTTTTCCAAGACAGACGTGACATTTGTTAGCATTTTTTGCACTTTGTTTGCTTCAGTTTCAATTTACAGTTATTTTTATACTTGGGTATGACAGCTGGGTCTATGTTAGAGCATCGAAAGTTTAATGGTTCGAATCACTAAAGGTCGATCTTTAATGATCGAACCATTAAAATTTCGATTGTTCAGAAAAAATAAATTAAAACAAAAAAAGAAAATCTAAAGGGTGTAGGCCTACACCCTTTAGATTTTATTTTTTTGATAGCTTATGAAACATTTTTACTATTTTTTTTCTAGTAAAAGTATGAAATTGCTGGTATTCTCAGTATTTAACTTGATCTAGGCTTAATTTATAAATTATTTTTTTCTGACTGGCTGTGACTTATAAGCATATCATTTTAATTTTGCTTTACAGCAGGATCTATGCCTCTTTTTGGCTGACTGGTCAATTATGTATTCCTTTACTACTAGATTGACCAGTTCTCATCATGTTTAATTTTTCTCTGCTGGAAGCAACAGTAAGGCATTTTGCACTTCACAGAAGTAGCTTGTCTGGTTTAAAGGCTATATAACTGCTATTTATCATTCTTACATTCATCTTGGTCTTTTGCCTAGTTTGTATTCTTGCTAAAGGATACTGGTAGCCAAGTTGGCTCTAAGCTGCAATAAGTTGCATTCTGCTGCAGTTGTGTGTTAATGATAATTTTTTTATTGCCTGCTTGTCAGTTACACAGAAGTGTAGTTTTTGTAAGAAAACTTACAATAACAGCAGATGTTTGAATGATCACTGCTGCAATAGTCCAAGCTATAGGGGTTATTTCTTGCCAAGGATAAAACAGACAGACAGCTTCCAAAGTTTCAGAACTCCTTCCATGTGTCCAAGCTATCTGGCGATTCTAGATAAGCTGACTTAAAGAGAAGTCTGGGCATCAAGACCTTTCAACAGAGGGAACCTGAGCCCTGAAAGGACAGTTCTAGGGAGAATGAAAAATAAATTACCATAATCTGGCATAACATAAACACCAAGAAGCAAGGGGGACTGAGGGGGTATGCAACAGTGATCTACTGCTATGATAAGTTTACTTATATAACAATACTATGTTCTGTAGCTTGATCACTGCTGCAGTATCCTAAGCTATATGAGTATATTACCACAGCTTACAAATTTTGGGAAGTGGAAGGAGATGGGTGTAAGAGTCCCTGGAAAATGATCCTAACAATGCCTGATCTAGAATTAGAGAAGGAATCAAGCATATAGTGCTTTGGAAAAGTATGTGCAGAGGCCCAGGTTGCTGCTTCCAGAATATTTCTAGAATCCATACCTTTCCAAAAGGTAGTAGAGGAAGCTTGGAAGAGTAGGCTATGACCTTGCCAGGAATGGTTTTGTTATGGTGAGTATAACAAAAGGTAACAGCCTTAGACAACTATTTGGAAATAGTCTGCTTTGATACAGGTCATCTCTTCTTCTTACCTTCACAAGAAATGAACAATTGTTCTGAAGATCTGAAAGATTTAGTTCTGTCAAATATAGCACCTGAGTTGTCTGTCGACATCTATAGTATGAAATATCCTTTCTCCCTCATTTTTAGGTTCAGGAAATAAAATGGTGAGATTGATAGTTTTGTATAAAGTGAACTTGGATACTACTTTAGGTATAAAAGAAGGATTAGTTCTCAAAGAAACCTCGTCCCCTGGGAAAATGAGGTAAGGTAGACTCACCATAAGGGTTTGCAATGCAGATACCCTTCTTACAGAGGTCAGATCAATCTGTAGAATTGTTTTCCATGATAAGAACCTCTAGTCAGCCAGGGTAGCTGATTCAAGTGGAACGTGAAGGAAAGGTTAGTTTGCTGTTATTTTTTGTATTTCTGTATTGCCTTTCTATATTTTGAATACTGTAGTTTGTTTTCTTTACCTTGTGTTTTGCTTGCATTCTGTTTTAACAGCATATTAAAACTTCAAAAGAGACCACAGCTCTCTCTGTTCTGAGTCAGGCAGAATTTTTTCCTCCCTCCCACCCATTTAAGTTGTCTTGTTAAATACCACTGTCTTTCTAGTTGCCCGCCTCTTATGTTAATCTGACCATATATCTCATTTCTCTCTACTTTCACTGGCTTATGTGAGTAATCACAAAACCATCACTTTTGAAATCCCACCCCTTCAATTATTTAAATTTATTGGCCATCCTACAGTATTTCATAGTACCAAAATACAAAAGTAACCACCCTTTCAGTCCATCTTGCTGTTTTAAAAATAGTAACTCTCCACTAAACCTTAACTTTTTAAACAGGTAAAACTCAAGTTACCTACTTTCATATCTAACTTCTCTAGTGCACACTGCAGAGTGCATTCTTTTCAATCTTACCTTTAAGCATCCCTGTTACTAGCACTTTCTCTAATACCTAAAAAGATCATCTCTACTTGACTCCAAGTAGACTTTTCTCTATCTGTTAAACCTAGCACTTGCTCCTACAGTACTTATTACCTTGATACGGCACTCTTATAGATAGCACCCCAAAAAGGCAAACCCCCATTTATCGGTCACCCACGTCCCCCGGAATCTCTTTTAAAGTTTTTTTGTCTAGTCCTTCTAGCATGTCGAGGGATCAGTTGCTAATGTCCTCTCCTGCTCAGCTGGTGAACCTGGGAATATTGAGGCAATGTTACAGTTGCCTCATGTACACAGACAACCCTCTCCTCCTCCCACAAAACACAAATACATGCGAGAGATGCAACTATATGGCCAAACTGGAGGCTGAGCTCTCTCAACATAGGACTGGCAAGACCAGTCAGGAGGAGAAGGTTACCACACACACTATAGACCCAGTCTCACATAGTACCATCACAACCTCAAATCATACACATAAACACACAAAGACATACTCGGGCTCTGATCAAAAATCTACCAAAACAGCAGAGGCCACCAAAGCAGACACCCAAACAACCACCACCTCAGAACACAACACCTGCAACACATAGACCTCACAGTTAGAGTGTCAAACAGTCACAGCCCTTAAGGCCAAACACAATGCCAGACACACTAGTCATTGGTGACTCCATAGTCAGACACACTGACGTCCGCTCACCAGACTGAGTAAGGAGAAGGTCACAGTAAGCTGCCTGTCGGGCGCTAGAATCCGCCACATAACACAAGCACTCAGGTCTCTCAACAGCAGGTACAAATACGACTCAGTCATTGTCCACGCTGGTGTAAACGACCTGAGACGTACCTCCTTGGACTACATGAAAAGAGACATTGAGGAGCTCTCTGATTATGTAGCCCAGGCAGGTATGACCCTGACCTTGAGCAGTATCCTACCTTCACCAAGAATGATGCCACAATACAGAGATAAGATGATCAGCTTTAACAATTGGCTTAAACTCTGGTGTCATTCAAAGGGGATCCAATGTCTGTCTGCCTGGGATGACATACTGGACAAGCCACGCTGCTTCGCAAGGGACGGCTTGCACCTGTCACACCTGGGATTCCGAATATTGGCAAAGGCTCTTGCCACCCCCATAGTGCCTTTTTTAGGCAAGGCTCAAATTCTAAACCTACCACCCTAGAACACAAAAAAGGAAAAAACTAAGGGTAATGCTGCTCAATGCCAGAAGTCTAAATCTCAAAATGCACGCACTCGAGGCCCTTCTCAGTATGGAGAACATCGATGTCTGTGCAGTGACAGAAACCTGGTTCAAGGCTCCTGAGAGCACCCCAGCACTATCAGGTTTTACCTCTTATCATGCATTCCGGCCCCAAAATCCGGACAATACCAAGAAAGGAGGGTATCCATATTCATCAAGGACACCCACACCTCAAGACTGGTGGCAACGCACGATGCATCGGAGACCATCCAGGTGCAATTAACCATAGGCAAGACTGCTCTGCAAATTGTAGCATGTTACAGGCCACCCTCACAAACTCAGGAACCTCACATGGCCTTCCTGAAAACACTAGAGGGATAAATGTATCACCAAACACCATCATACTAGGTGACTTCAATTACCCTAATATAGACTGGGAACACTACTCAAGCCCAAACACCCTAGCCCAAAAGTTCCTGGAATTCATAAACTCAAATGCCATGGAACAACTAATCACCATCCCCACAAGAGGAGAAAACATACTTGATCTCATCATCACGAACATGGGAGCACAATGTTCAACACTGGAAGTATACCCCTCACTGGTGAGATCAGATCACAAACTAATCTCGCTGGAGGTCCTCATACCCACCCCACCTGAAATAAAAAAGACCACAGTAAAGAACTTCTGAAAGCCGACTTCACACTTCTAAAGACTAGTGTGGTCTCCTTTAAGGCCCCGAGCGGCGGAAAACAGTACTCAAGCCGCTGAATCACTTACAAATGCCTTCTACCAGCACCTGCAGGACTGCATGGATAAGGCAATCCCAAGCAAAACAAAGACTCTTTGTACCAAAGGCAAGCGTCCAGTCTGGTGGACCCCAGCCATAAACAAACTCTACAACAAAAGGAGGAAGCTACTACTAGATAGAGCAAAATCCTTAAAAGGTAAGACACCCTTGATCACTATAAGTAAAAAACTAAGAGCTCTCATAAAATCATCCAAAGCAAATTTGGAGAAAAATAGCTAAAGACTCAAAAGACAATCATAAGGCCTTCTTTAGCTATGTTAGAAACCTGGGAGGAAACTCCCAGATATGCTCAGAACTAGTTCAAAATGATGTGAAGATTACTGATCCTACAGACATTGCCAACATACTGGCCGACAGGTTCAGTGCAAACTTCTCCCCTCCCCAAAAGGAGAGATATCTATACCAAGCGATTGCAGCCCCCAAACATCTCCAACGCCAAGTGAGAACTGCTCTCTCCAAAGCAAAAACACAGCATCCATGGGACCTGATGGTGTCCCCGGCTGTGGGCTCCACGAACTCAATGAGGAATTAAACCCACAGCTAGGACAGCTGTTTAATCATAGTCTTACCTCTGGATACATACCCAGGAGTGGCGACTGCAACTGTGGTCCCACTTCACAAAGGCGGTGCCTCCACCGACCCTGGAAATTACCGCCCATTAGCTTGACAAGCCTTATCTGCAAAGCCATGGAGAGGATCATAATGGACCTCATAAATAAAGGCATAGGAATTTGCAGACTTTGGATCCATCCCAGTTTGGCTTTGTCAAAGGCAGATCATGCCTTCTAAACTTGGTTGACTTTTTCAAACAGTCACCAAAGCCATTGATGAGGGAAAGGCAGTCCATACAGCCTACCTCGATCTGGCGAAGGCCTTCGATACAATACCCCACTCGGGTATCATTGAAAAACTCATCAGCTTAAATGTTAACCCATACATCACAAGATGGGTTGCAAACTGGCTGAGTGACAGAACCCACAGGGTCAGAGTTGCTGGCGCCATGTCATACTCAAAGCCTGTCACAAGTGGTGTACCACAGGGCTCAGTCCTGGGCCCACTCTTGTTTGGCATCTACTTTTCCGAAGTACAAGCAAACACAGGAGGGTTATGGCTGACAAAGTTTGCAGATGACTGCAAACTGGGTGCCATAGTAGAAAACACATCTGACACAGATATCCTTCAGAAGGGTCTCACAGAAATGGATAACTGGTGCTAGAGCCATGGCCTAAAGTTAAATGCCAAAGAATGCATAGTCATACCCTTCGGGAAAAACAAGGTTACCCCTAGCTACCAAATAGGTGGCAATCCACTGAGCACAGAAGAAGTTATCAGGGACCTGGGGACCCAGGTTGATAGTAGTCTGTCATTCGACACCCATGTAGCTAAAGTAGTTAGGAAGACCTTCTACATTGCCCACCTTATCATGAAGGGATTCTCATCTAGATCAAGGGAGATCATAGTCTCCCTATACTCATCACTCATCAGACCAATGATTGAGTACAATGCCCCATTCGGAATGTATCTGACCCGACACTTGCAGCTGCCTGACTGAAAGAACTCCAGCTCTATTCAGTCGCTTACCGCTTGCTCAGAGGTGACCTTTGCCTAACATACAAGGCCATGTCAAACCCAGATTTGATGAATATGCTTCACCTCAAAAAATCTAGATCCGTCAGAGCCACAAGGGCGGGAGACTTAAACCTCGACACGGCTATTAATAGGACATGCTGGAGGGATAGATTCATCACCCAAAGACTCCCTATGCTGTGGAATAAAATCCCGGTATATGTGAGGCAGAGCACCTCGCTGGCCTTGTTCAAGAGAAATCTTGACCAATGGATGGGAGATCGCAGATATACCCCAGGGATTACCTCAGTGTCACTGCTCGACAGAGGCACAGCAAAATAATGGGTATAGTTCCCCATACTAAAGGGGTGGCGTAAGCCACAAAACTATGGGCTAGGCTTGTAAATGCCCTCGGGCAGATAGCCTAGTATGAACCTATGAACCTATGAACCTATGAACAAGTGTTAGTTTGTCTAACACAAAATTAAGATCCCAAGGAAGGGTCTCAATTTTTCTTGGAGGCCTCTTATGCAAAATCCCTTTCAAAAACATTTTGACATAAAATGTATTTTAAAGAGGATCCATGGGAAGAGATGATGAAATGCTTGATAAATGAACCTTAACAGAGGAGTAATAATGGCTATGGAATAATAACTCACACAAATATTGTAAAGCCAGAGAACAACTAGCACTGAATGGGTGCTGGTCATTTTGTTGGAATCAATTAAAAATTCTTTTCAATTTGCTAATATATGATTTTCTTGTAGCATGCTTTCTTGCCTCCATTAGTGCTGCACATCCTCAGTAAACAGGTGCCTATAGGGAATTAAGACCTTATCATCCAGACAGTCAGTACACAGTTCTCACAGACTGGATCTACTCACACAAGAAGAGGGTGTATCCAACAACCCTCTTCTTGTGTGAGAAGATCCAGTCTGTGAGGAAGCTTCTGGTAATTGCCCCTGGTCATTCCCAAAATAAGGGATAATCATAGTTGCCTATTCCAGTAGGGAGTCACCACAATGATCTTGGGAGATTCCTTCTGTGAATCTTTAGAAGTGCCCTGGATATTAGGGGAATGGGTATAAAATGATTACAGGAACATTTCTTTCCAATGAAAACAAATGATTTGTGTCTTCCAGGTCTTCTTGCATAGAGTTCTGGAGCAGAATCTGACCATCTGTTTGTTCAGAGAAGAGCAAAAGGGTCTACTTGAGGAACTCCCCACAGATGGATCAAATCTTGGAAAATCCCCAGATCTAGTTTCCAATTGTGAGGGTCTGCCCTTGTCCTGCTCAGTGTGTCTGATACACAGTTTTGCTCTGATAGAATGTATGAAACCTATATAGTGAGATTGTGCTGTAAATCTATATCCCAAGCTAACTTGGCTAGTCTATGGAGGGGGTCATGACCTAGTTCATTTTTGCTTGGTGATGTACCACATGACTGTGGTATTGCCTGTAACAACTTGAAGACATCCCAGAGACAAAAGAGGATTCAGAAAGTTGAATGCCTTGATCTATGCAAGCACTTCTTCGATATTTATATACTGATATGTTTCCTTGGTGTCCCACACACCATGTATTTTTATCCATCCTGCTAATGATATAAGCAAAGTCTAAGACATCTGTGGTGACTGACTGCATTGGAACAATGAGACAGAAGGAGCTATCTGGATGCAGTGATATATGTTGTCTCCACCAAGTGATATCCCACCTGACAAACCCCAGCATTGGGATCTCAAAAGATATGGTGTGTTGGAGCTGAGACGAAAGAGACTTCAGATGTCATTGTATCTTTCTCATGTGAAATCTTGCCAGGGTAACATTAGAATTATAGAAGGCATGAGACCCACAATCCTGAGGTATTCCCTCTTTGTGATCAAAGTCAGAGTGGAAAACCATAGAAATAGGTGTACATATATTCATGCTGAAGAAAAGCTCTTTGAACTGTGGTGTCTAGCTGACATCTCAGAAACACAATCCTGTGAGAAGGAGTCAAGAGAGATTCTTGAATGTTCTCTTGGAATCCAAATTTGTTTAAGAGATATCTCACCAAAAAGAGATAACCCTGACACTTTGTAAAAGACTCTACAAAGATAAGCATGCCACATAAATATGAAAAAAAAATGGATATATTGTATCCTGCAATGAGCTATAGCTGGAACAAGCCGCTTTGTGAACACTTTGGGTGCAGTGGATAGTCCAAAGCATAAGGCAGAGAATTGATAATGTGATCCAGACACACAATACATTAAGAAACACCTGAAGTCTGGATGAATAGGAATTCAATGATATGCACTTCTTAAATGTAATATTACATGGAAACTTGATTGAGGAAGAGGAGGTAACAGGCTGTGATGCAAAATCATTTTGAATTTGGGTACTATCACAATCAGGTTTAGGAAAAACAAATCCAGAACTGGTTTCTAAGTAGTTTCTTTCTTTGGCACTGAAAATATTATTGAATAAAACTCCTTCCCACCTGAGTAGGGTGAACAACTTCTATCACTCCCCAGGACATCATGTGAAGAAAGACAGATGGAAACAGAAGAGTCTGACAAGGAGGATGAGGAATTACCCCCTGCAAATGAGGAATTTTCTTTCACTGCCATCTGTAAATTTGATTAACTATTTTTCAGAACCTATGTGTCTGAAACTATCTGTTGCAAAAGAGAAAGATGGATAACCAGACTTCCTGGAAGAAAATGGGTCTGCCATGGTGGGAGGGGGAAATAAAGTCTCTCATATAGTCATTCTGACTTATTGGACTGTCCTTGGCTTTGAGAGTTTCCAGAATTTCTTTGGAATACCCTGGCCATTCAGTCCTAAACATCTTGTTACCCATATTTTGTTCAACTGCTTATTTTGTTTCTTACCAAACTGGATGAGGAGTTAGAGAATCCCTTAAAAAACATGGAAAAGGAGGGCTAAAAATCTTAGAGATTCCTTGTGTCAGCTTACTCCTTTCATCACACTAGTGATCACCTGTGCAGCAAAGGGGACAAAATCTAAATCTCTAAAAAAAGAATAATTTAAAATCTCAGTTTTAATATTATCTGGGAGGTTCTGAGGATGCAGTGATTTATACATCTTTAAAACAGTACCAGCGGTCATACCTCTGGAAAAAGTATCAATAGAGACATACACGCACTGTATACAAAGAGTAGTGACTTGAAAATAGCAGAAATTACATTATTTAAAGCAATTTTTCCTCACAAGAAGAAACTGCAGATAAACCATTCCTCATATTTTCACAATTAGTCAGAAAAAAACTTAACATATGAGCCTGACAATTCAAAATTCTGAAAATCAAAGTTGCAGAAGCCTACATTTTTTCCCATAACTTATCCATAATCTTTCAATCCTTATTAAAGAAGTAAAGTAGAAATCAAAATGAATCAATAAATAAAACTAGCCTCAGTGATATTTGATGAGAAATACAGGAAAACACACCCAGGTATGGAAAATTTCACAATTAAAAAAAAAAAAACAAAGGGGGAAGTAGAAAAGAGGATTAGCAGTGGAGAAGAAATAAGTACAGGAAGAAATAAAAAAAAACACAGCAATGCATGGGATATAGCAGAATTAAATAGGATATATTGATGTGCAGCTAAATTAATACCAGATAAATTCTTACCACAAAAAACATAACGCAATAATAGAAAAGAAGGAAAGAAATAAAATGCCATCACGGAAACATCAATAGAGAAAACAATAAAGCAATTATCTTAGAAAGATTGACATGAAAAAAGCAATGCACATGTATCAGAACAGATGTGGTTTATCATACACGCTTACAAATAAAAAACTAAAGATTTCTGCACAGGCAGAAAAAAAACTTACATTTGCAGATTGATATAATGGGAATGTATGAAAAAAGCAATTCATTGTTGATCCAAAAAAAAAAAAAGTTTTATAGATGACTGGGGAACAAAGCAAAATGAATAAAAACATCACTGAAAAGAAGAAATAGGCACATTCTGGTAAAGTATTTATGAAGATCCTGCAGAAGTTAACAAAGATGTTAAATAGATAGAAGAATTAAAAAAAAAAAACAGTAAGGAGTGCAAATGTAGAGGATATGAAATGGGATGAAGTAGCAGCCAGAGAAACTGAAACAAAATTAAGGAAAGCTCCTAAATGGAAACCCCCAGGCCCAGATGCACTACCTAACTATTGGCTAAAAGTATTAAAATCTTTACACAAAGATTTTGCCTCGAGAAAGAATTACTTATATGTGTAACCTGAATAGACTCCAACCTGGTTAATGACAGGAAAAACAATACTCCTCCTTAAGAGTGAACCTGTAAGCTATCCTAAAAAACTACAGACCTATAACTTGCCTTGTGAAGATGAATGAACTATATATTGGAACTGATACAGACAGAGTTTACAGACATTTATTAAAAAATAAATAAATAAATTAAAAAATCAATCATAGGAAAAAAGCAAAAGAAAACAAAAGAAAGTCATACGGAACAAAGGGTCATTTGTTGCTAAATAAAGCCATAATAGAGAATTGTAAAAAGGGGAAGAATCTAAGCATGGTGTGGATAAACTACAAAAAAGCATCTGATAACATCCAACATTAACAGATAAAGGAGTGCTTACAGATATATACGATATAGCCTACATTGAAAAGGTTGCATTACAGTGACCATGAAAGACTGGCAAACCACTTTGCAGTTATGGCATGGCATGACAAAGAGCAAATTATTTTCCCAGGGATAAAAATTCAAAGGGGGATATTCTATGGTGATTCTTTGTCACCACTCTTGCTTTGTCTTGCCCTTAACAAATTATGTTGCTTACTTAACAGATTAGGTCATGTTTTTTTTTGTTTCTTTCTTTTTGACAGGAAAATTGGCACCAGCAGTGTTATTAATGGCAGCAGCAGCTTTGCCAGTTATGGGCATAACATTCTGATAAAACAGGGAAGTTTCACAAGTTCTGTCTCTCAAGACTGAAAAGAGTGGCCATTCCTTGTTTACTGAGGGCATCACAACAGCTGCAGAGGATGTGTCTAATCCCCAGTTCCATAGTGGCTGTAGGTGCTACACCTGAGGGATCTGGGGTAAAAGATGAGTGGTCTAAGGTACAACTGATGGCCATAGAAGAGTCACCCACCTGTGGCCGAGACAAATTGCTAGCCTGTTTTTATGGCAGAGGCTGTTTGCTTAACCTTTTCTTTTTGGGGGTGGAAGAAGGACTGAACATAGCATGGACTTATTGTTTCATGGTCAGGCTATAAATGGTGCCTCTTTCCCAAGGAATGCAAGTAGCAAATGCTATGAAAAAAGAAAAGTCTTTAAATGTCACATTTTTTTTCAAAAACAAGCACAGTAAAAGCACTTTAAAATATATTTCCAGAAGAGGAGAGTATTAATAATAAATAAAAAAATAAATAATAAAAGGTTTTCCCCCAGAGGAAACTTATCTTCCCAGAAACGAAATAGCACAAGCCAACTGTTGATCCTTAAAATCCTCAGGGGGATATACTCTTCATTGTTAGTAAAACTCTGAAGGGCTTGGCAACCAAACTTGTCTTTTGGTCAGCTAAGCTCAAGTTTCCAGACAGTTTGGGCACATGGAAGGTGCCCTGTAGATTTGGAAGATGGATGGCTCTTATATCCCTAACAGAATATATAACCCATATGGCTTAGGTGGGTTCCTATGAATACACCGACAGTCATAACATCGACACTCACCTCATCGACACCAAAGCATCGACTGTTCAGAACATCGACATTCCAGGTAAGCGATCTTCCCCCTTACAGGACCCATGGTAGCACTTGTTTCCCTGTTGCAACGCGTAAGGTTTACGCGACTGTTTACAATTTGCGTTGTCCTTAACGTTGCAATAGAGAAACAAGTGCTACCATGGGTCCTGTAAGGGGGAAGATCGCTTACCTGGAATGTCGATGTTCTGAACAGTCGATGCTTTGGTGTCGATGAGGTGAGTGTCGATGTTATGACTGTCGGTGTATTCATAGGAACCCGCTTAGGCTACTGCAGCAGTGATCAATATGAGGAAAATGTGTTGTTATTGTAGTAGTTCCTTGCTGCTGCAAGATCAGGTCAGAGTAATTGTCAATAGACATTGATATCTATATTTCCCTTTGTAGTCAGGGTAGAGATGGAGAGCAATTAAACTTAAAAAATAATGTTAGCCCTTGTGCAGGAGCAATAAGGAAAATGAGTTCTAATAAAACCTTGAAACACTGTGTTTTTTTATTGCATTAAATGGCAATCAAGCATGTCCAAGTAAGTCTGATAAATCCTAGCAGTACTCCTTGTGTGGGTCATAAGCATATTGAAGGTGTATTTGCAACATATGAGTTAGCATCGCTTCATTTTGTTGGTTGCTACTGAGCCTTGAAGTGTGTGTGTGTGTGTGTGTGTGTGTGTGTGTGTGTGTGTGTGTGTGTGTGTGTGTGTGTGTGTGTGTGTGTGTGTGTGCATGTATGTGTTGCATGCACCATCCAAGCCAATCTCCAGTTATATTATTGATGGTATCTAAACCAGTTTGTTCAAACCTAATTCTGTTGTTAATATGCTAAATCCATCTATTCCTGTCCCACAGTTGTTTTTGTGCACTGTACAACATTATAAATGTTCATAGTTTTTCATGACTCTTGGGTGTTTCAGTGTTTAATTTATACTACATATTCCACCCTCATACTATTGTTTTTATACAGAGCTAATGTGCTCTGTTAAACTACTCTTGGATTTCGATGTATTGTGTAACTAACAATTTGTAGGTTCCAGTAATTTTCACATGATTGTTAAACATATCTTTACCTCTCCATTACCACACTTTCACAGCACAGTGTATCTACTCAACTTATATTTTTTGCCTACTATCTAAATTTGTTTAAAGTGTCATTTCTGTTCTGGGTAATTCAATACAATTTGCAAACATTAAAGTCTAGTCAACCAGTGTACCTTCTGCTGCCATTTTGAAACTGTCATATGGTCCCTGACAGCCAATTACTACTGGACCAACATAGCAGGACTTCTGAGATGTGAAATATATATGTAACATGGAATCACCATCTCAATAACACGGATGGTCAAAAAGTATCACATAAACTCACCCATACCTCCATAAGATCACACTAGGTCAAAATACACAGAGTACTCCACAGTTAACCGACCGGACCCTCAAAGGCTCGAACAAAACGTATAGAAGGTACCAAAACAGCTTCGTACCACAATAGTTCACTTAGTGACACCAAAACACCTCACAGCGATGCCGATGTTGTCCCAATAGTCACTGTTACACCAAACACTCCAAACTCGGCCGATAAAATAAAACTGCTTTATTAACACAATCACCAAAAATTGCAATCCATGGGTTTAGCGCTTTCATCTACAATCGGTAGACTTCATCAGAACCAATGAAAACCATTAACCACAAAATATAAAGGGGAAGATAAGATCTATTGATGAACACACACACAAATGTGGAAATTGTAAATATTGCCAGTACATCAATGAGAGTAATGTTACCAAACTTAGTAACAACAACAGTACTAAATGTTTAGGTAAAAAAGGTAACTGCAACACTATGAGAGTGGTGTACCTGGCAACCTGTTCCAGCTGTCAGGGATTCTACATAGGAAAGACGGAAAGGAAACTTAAAACCCGTATTTACGAACATCTGTACAAAATTAAAAAGGTAGATTTGAAAAATGCTTTGAGTAAGCATATAAGTGAAAAAGGAGAACATCATAGTTTTAAATTTTGTATTTTAGACAAAATAGAGGTTAGTGAGTATGGGGGTGATTGGAAGACAGGTTTGTCCTGTCTGGAAACCAAATGGCAGATTTTATGTGATGCCACTACGTGGCCCGGTCTAAATGTACATATAAGCATTAAACCTTTTTTGCTTTTAGACCGTGGCTAGTATGTTTAACCCCTAGGGACAATGTGAATATAGTTCATATTTTTAACATTGTATTATATTTTGTGTATTATACTGTATAATGCATATTATATTATTTTATATTATATGTCATTATTTTTTATTTTTTTTTTTATTATATGTTATGTCACATGATGTAAACTATTATGGATTTACCCAACATTATATTATATGCCCACATGTAACATCATTTGGGGGTGTTCACTAATATGTGTATATAAATATACATTGTTATTGTGATTCATTCTGTTCCAAACACAAATATGAAATAGATGAGTATTTAGGGAAACGTGTTTAGATAGACAATTTTATTTTATATAGTGCTATACACATTACTTTGATATATAGAGTGTTATTAATATTTATATTAGTTTTGTATTAATTTACATTTTTATGTATTTTTTGGCGCCAAAATTGCTTTAAAAGGATTGTGGTTAATGGTTTTCATTGGTTCTGATGAAGTCTACCGATTGTAGATGAAAGCGCTAAACCCATGGATTGCAATTTTTGGTGATTGTGTTAATAAAGCAGTTTTATTTTATCGGCCGAGTTTGGAGTGTTTGGTGTAACAGTGACTATTGGGACAACATCGGCATCGCTGTGAGGTGTTTTGGTGTCACTAAGTGAACTATTGTGGTACGAAGCTGTTTTGGTACCTTCTATACGTTTTGTTCGAGCCTTTGAGGGTCCGGTCGGTTAACTGTGGAGTAGGTTGTTCCTGTATTGCTGTTATCGAGTAAAATACACAGAGTGTAAAAACATCACTCCCCAGTCCTCCATGAATCAGGACTAAAGAATCTCAGCAGCAACAAATAACACTACTTCACCATATTCGCATGACTCAGTCAGTCACTAACTGCAGACCGCTGACCTTCCCCTGTCACAAGACTCTGTGGATCTGAGTAAAAATGTCCCAGTAATTGGCATCTCCATATTCACTCATGCTAATTATATGCACGCTATGCTGAGCAAAAACAGGGTAATGACTAGTTACCTTTTTGGTAACAGAATCAGTGATTTGAAGAGGTAACCAGAGACCATCAGACAAGACAAATATGACTATGCCTTGGTGCTAATGACCTGAGGCACTCAGTCCAGGAGGACAAGTAGATAGTGATAACTGCCCTTGCTGTGCCTTGGTGTAATGCAAATAAGACTGTGGCCTTAAGTGGTATCCTACTGCCATGCAGAATTATACCCAGATACCAAGAGAACATTTTTACTTTAACAACTGGATGTCATTCTTGTGGGCAGTGCCATATCTAAGGCAGGATAAAAGATGTTTGTCCAAGGTGCAAGCTGTTAAAGACATGACCAGCATCACAAAAGAGTTGTCAAGCAACTGCTACAGTTCAGATGTCCTGATCATCAGCTGGGCATGAGTGTTGCATTAGTAGTCATTTAAGCAGCAGTGACTGAGATTCCAACTGCTTATATGAATTGCTTTTAATCTGCTTGTCTTATTAATTGTAGCAAGAAGCTAGTATAACTCATTTGTTATAGCTTCTAACAGGTGTGCAATACAGTTGTTCTTTGTTCATAGTTGAGGGATGGCACATCTTGGGGGAGTGCACTGCATGAACTGAACTAGCTACAGCTCTGCTAGGGAAGTCTTCTATGTGCACCTCGGTTTGATTTTCTAAATCATGCCTATGCTTTCATTCCTTGGATTCCTCATAACAACCAATGCACTTGCAGGCCACATCATGCTTTTCGTTGATATAGTCTTCTGAACATTATAAAATAACAAAAAAATGTAGCAAATTCTGTCTTGGACTAAGTAAAGGTTGCATTACTCAGTGCCAGAAAGTCTTAACAATAACTTGTCTGTGTCAAGCAAGATCAACATATACATATCTGCATTGTTAATATAAAGCCAACACATTTACTTAATTAGGTTTCAGACTAATGTATATCACTCAGACCTGCTAGAAGCTGTAACAGAGTATTAATATTTGCCAGACACCAACTCTCCTTAGACAGACTTCTCATGTTACAAAAACAGAACTTAATGACCTTCACGTTACCTTACACAAGGTAAATTATAGGTTCATATCTGGCTTATTCTTTTTAATTTTTCCAAATATTTTGGGTATCTAACACCATGATGGGAATGGACCCCATTCCTAAGTCAAAGTATGATTAAAGTTCATGAAATTCATATTGTTTCAATCTTTGATGTCAGCCAAAAAGTGCTCATTGCAGCACAGGCAATGTGCCCAGTAATTACTCCTTCTGCAGTTTGTATGGAGTTACATGTATTGGTAACATATCTAAATATGATTGTAGATTCTTTTTTATAAGACCCATTGCTCTTATTACTGTTGGAACTGTCTGGGTGTCTTTCTTCCACATTGCTGTCATTTCTGCCAGAAAATCCTGATATGTTATGACTTTGTGTCTCTCTGTATGCAGTCACTGGGTGTAGCAATTTCAAGGATCAATGCTGCTTTTGTCTTCTTTTCATGAGCCCCAATATCTGGTTTTCTCGCATCTATCTTTTGAACTGTTGGCAATGGGTAATCCCATGTGATATAAACGTCATAATTTTCTGTGATGCTTTGTGGCTCATGGTTCTAGTGTTTTTCATCTACTTCAATATTATAATGTTTGCACAATCCCCAGTGCAACAGTCTTGCCACGTTATTATGTCTTCCAGTATGCAGTCCTTCTGCCATTAGTATGTCACAACAAGGTGTGTAATTGTTTCCAATTCTGTTTTACAAAACATGCACTTGTCTGTTTCTCCCACATGTTCAATGGACTTTGTAAACCAATGTGTATGTATTCCACTATCTTGGGCAGCCAATATTAGCCTTTCATCTTTTGGTTTGAATTCACCTTTCCTTAACCATTCCTGCATTCAATCCTGATCAACGTAAGATTGTTCCAGAAGTTTTCTGTACTTCCAACTATATTTATGCATTTTTCCACATTTCTTGCCTTCTCACCTGATCCTTCACCTTATATTCTTTCTTTTGTTTTTTGGCACATTCAGTTGCTCCCTGATTTTTAGCTACTTTGATTTCCATTCCTGTTTGATGCCGATATGCTTCTGCTAGACTTAGAAGGGAAGTCATCTTAGATTTAGTCTCCTCACATTTCAAAGCTTTCATTATGTTTGGGTCTTGTGAGGTCAGCAGATATGTATGCAGTCCCATGATTGCAGATCTATACATGTAATGAATTTCAAGTAGGCCCATACCTCCTTTGGAACAGGGAATATATAATCTTGGTATGCAGTGATTTTTATAAATCATTTGATGAGTATGAAGCATCCTTCTTGCTTTCCTCTCTAATCTATCCAACACCTTTTGGGGTCAGTCAATCACTCCAAAACTGTAAGTTAGGACAGGAAGAGCAAATTGTTTTATAGCTTGAACTCTGTTCCTAGATGTCAACACTGTTTTCAGGATTAATTTAAGTCTTTTAAAATATTCCTTACTGAGATTTATTTGCATTTGTTCATGTTTTATTGTTGGTCCTTCATAACTTCCCAAATATTTATACACTCCTTCTTGCTTAAGTTCTTTTATATTACATTCTTGTCCCAAACTGATGTTTTCTTGGTGTTGCAGCTATACTACTGTAAATGTTGCTTTTGCACATTTATCAAGACCAAATGACATTCTCATATCATCTAAAAATATTTGACTTCTTGCAGTTGTGCTTTCAGTTCCTCATCTGATGAGCTATACAGTTTTAAATTATCGACAAAGAGAAGATGAAAAGTCTTTGCACTTTGGTACTTTCTGGCAGCAAATTTAAGGCCATGACCTAATCTGTTAAGCAGACAGCTTAATGGCTTAAGTGCAAATCAAAAGAGCAGCAGTGACAGTCATCATGGAATATCTCCCTTTGAATTTTTATCCCTGGAATAGTAATTTGTTCTTTATCATGGCTTAAGTGCGAAGTGGTTTGCCACTGTTTCATGGTTGCTGTGATGTAGATTACATCTGGTATAAGTCACATTTCATGCCTGAAGAGTGCATAAAAAATTCTAAATATGCTTATTTAACTATCCATAAGCAAAATACCTTTGTGATGAGTGATGCTATTGGGAACAAGTCCACATTTTGAAAGCAAATACAAAACATTATTCAAACCTTACATTAGATTCTTGGGTAACACCTTTTTTGTTTTTTAGGGTACTAGGGACATTCTCACAAAGTAAACTGAATATCTAGAGACTTCCACTGACATTTTGGTGTTTACATTCAAAGTAGATTTTGGTATTAACTTTTTTAGACATTTTTATACAAGGATGTGAACAAGAGGTATATGAATATGACTTGCACAGGAAAAGCACTTTTTTTCTAATAGTGATCTGCATTTTGATTGTGAACACACATTTACTCAGAAAAAAAGTATTTTAAGAAGACAGTATATATGTCTCTCTAGGTTGCTCATAGAGGAGGAAAAAGTTTGTGCACAGTGTGATCACATGACGTTTGTCAAGAGAAAGTACACCTCCCCCAAGCTACTTAATAAAATGTTGGTTTTGGTTAACTCTAGTGGGTGTGACAAATATTAAAACAAGAGTGATAATTTTTCGACAACCATGGTTCTGCAACTTTCTATTGATTGAAGGAAGCTGTAGGGCACTATGGTGAGGAAATGGGATTTGGTTAACAATAATAACCCTGATCTCCAGAACCCAGGGCCAACTCCCAGTTTTTCTGACAAAAATATTTATAATATAAAAGGCATTTTTGAATTTAAAAATACTAAATATACCATTAATGGAAGAATGACTAAGTATGGAGTTTATTCTTACTGCTGTTTTATATTGTAAAGACTAAATATGACTGTGCATAATTATCATAACATAATATATTGTGCAGGCAGTTTTAATTGAAAAACTAGTGGTGCTGTTTATAGTGCTCTTTCTTCACACTGTCTGTCATTTTATGCTGGTAAAACACAGTGTAGACTGAACAAACACTTATATGAGCATCTTAGAATTATTAGGAAGGGTGACAGCACCAATGCACTATTTACACACTCCCTCAATTGCCAAGATTTTAAAAAGTTTATATTTGAGATTGTAGACAAATGCAATAAGGGTATGGACTGTGAAACTCTACTTTTAAACAGATGACTACACTAGTGGATTTTACTGAATGCTGAAATCCCAACTGCTTTGAATGAGCATTTGTCTATTGCACCTATTACAAAAATAAGGCATAATAGACTGAACAAATAGCCTATCATACATCTATTACCATGCATTTATTTAAAGGGAATGCATATGTTCAATCAGACAACGTTCTTTCTACAGGGAACACATGCATTAAATAAATAGTTTTTCCTGCAGACTGTTTTTTTTGGGAGGGGGGGGGTTGTGGAGTTTGAATTTTTGAACACCTTTATTCTTTCTGTGTTTTTTGGAGTTTGCTTTCTTTATGGATGGACTACAATATCACAAAAGTTGTTCTATGTCATGAACCATGGCACAGCTAGGGTGGGGTGAAGGGGACAACCTCCCCATTTGCAAAGTGTTATAGGGTGCAATTTAGAGTTCCTGCAGAAGGCATTATTTTTCTCCATCCAAAAATGCCAGTATAGAAAAGCTATTCTGCCTTTTTTTTGCCTCTTTAACTGTAGAGCTGAGTGGATATGTAGAATCCATAGGTACAAATCAGCTTTCTACAGCTCAGTTTATTGAAAGTAATTTTTTTTGCTCTTCTTTCAAAGAGCTGGAGTTGAGAATTAGCTGCTGTAGACATTATTGCACCAATCAGCTTTCTGCAATGCACCATAGTCCTTTTTTCTTTTTTTTCACTTAAAGAGCAAGGGGGTGGTTTGGTGTTTTGAGCACTGGCAACAAGAGCTAGGTGATTCAGCTGTAGACAAGAATGTACCATGTGTTCATTTAGAAAGGGATATGTATGTTGTCTTCAGTGTCATGATATTCTTCCTACAGGGACTAGAAGTGCTAAAAAAGTTGTGGTTTTGTTTATACTTCCTGCTTTTTATTTGGGGGGGGGGCTTTAGGAGTTAGTAATGAGTGTGACATCTGGCTATACCTCACCAGACCAGAGCAAAGTGTCCCAGTTTAAGACCTCTGATGCACTCACACTCAAAATCTCACAAATACAAACACTTCTGAGAAAGCCTGACACAGATTTCCAGATGTGTCTCTTTCCCAAAATAAATACAGAAATGCTGACACCAATTTGAGGGTGTTCATACCCTTCAAAAGGGATATCCAGTTATGAAAGTTAATTATCAAAATAAATGATAGCTATGGCCAGAAAAGGTAGGCCTTTAAGGTGACCTGAGGAGTATCAAGCAGGGAGAAACACTCTAAATTCTAAAGAAAAACACTGGTTTTCAACCACAGTGTAAAGTAATGAAAACACAGAAATGCTGCCACCAGTCAGAGTCTTAATGCCCTTCAAAAGGGGTGTCCAGTTATGAAAGTTTATTATCAAAATAAATGATAGCTATGACTAGAAATGTCAGGCTTTTAAGGTGGCCTGGGGAGTATCAAAAAGGTAGAAACACTCTCTAATCTCTAAAGAAAATCATTGTTTTTCAACCACAATGTAAAGTAATGAAAAACCTTTAATAATAAGCAAAAATGATTACAAGACTGAAAATCAATAACTCTCAATAAACATTAGAATTCAGTCACCAAAAATGTAAATCAAACTGCAGGATAGTAGTCCATTATTCAAGAAAAAAAACTCTATCTTAATAACTAAACTTTCCTCAGCTAAGTAAAGAAATACTGTCCCTGATCTACTCTAAGATATAATAGCAAGGCCAAGGCAAGCTTATAGTTTTCTTGGTGAGTTCTCCTTTCTGTGTGTCTACTGACTGCTCAGTACTTGACAAATGGCACAGTTTCTCAGTCTAAGCTGTCTTCTTCAGCAATCTCAACTGCCTCAACTATCTAATTTCAAAATATAACAGTCAGGTGTAAAAAAGATTTTTCTTCTTTCAATCAGCTGCTTAAATCATCTACTAGCAACAAGGAACATTCCAATGGCATCACTCACTGCTCAGCTGATTCTCCACAGATTGTACTTTAGAATGTCCTTCTCAAATATTCACAATTAGAACTGCATCAAAGCTGCAACAGTCTCTTCAAGCATTCTGTCCAAATGGGGAAAGACTCAAGATTTTAAACTTATTTACATTTTCACTAATAGGCATGATGGCATACAATACAAGTCAATCTAAAAACAATCACAATTCTCCTGCCAGACATACCAACACAGATGACAGTGTCCTCAGTTTGTTCACAATGAGTAATACCCGCTACTGATTAACTGGAGCATATATACCACAAAGATTGCTAATACATTGTACGAATTACTTAAACAGCCCATTAAGGTTTAAAAATTTTTTGTAAGTTCACAGGTACATAGTTGTGCACTAGGCTAGGTACCCTTTTGGGCCATTTTATGACCCAGGTAAAGTCACTTTTGGTACTTGAATTAACCTATACCATTTAGTGTTAGATTGGCCTTACTTATCACATGGTCAATAATTATATATTACCCCTAGTGAGAATAACTTTGATAATACCATGCACATTTTAAAGGGACCCAAGAATGGGATAAAGTCTTTAGGAGTTGCATCTGTCCACTAGAAGTACAGGGGGCATTCCCGGGGTAAATTTTCTGTTTTTCATCCATAGATCCAAGTTGCCCTTGAATATGTTTTCCATCCATAGATCTAAGTTGCCTTTGAATATGGACAGGAATGAGTTTTGATTTATATGGATGTGGAGCCTGTTCCAGAGCAGCTGTATCCTCTGTGAAACAAACCTGTCCCTCGAAAATATTCTATTGATGTTGCAGAAGAGGTTTAGATCCCTAGACTAAGTATTTCCAATACCATTTGAATTACTGAAGTGCAATAAATCCATCAGTATTGGGTCAGAGGATGCCTTGTATAACAGACACAGATGAACTCTTAGCAGTCTGTAGGATATGAAGAAGAGTTACACAGCTTCGAGTCAGTCCATGTAGTCATATTTTTTAGGCCTAATATTCTTTTAGTAAGGTATATCTGTGTGCTTTCCAGTTGTTGCATGTGTCTAGACAGATACATGTCAAAGGAAGCATTATATTCTATGACTGGCCTAATGAGGGCTGAGTAAATGGGTCTATATTAGAAGAACGAAACAACAAAAGAGCAAATGCTCTTTCGTCCACACGTAAAATGCGAAGTCTGAAAACAGTGAAGTTATGGAACAGCAATGTTTTTCCCCGGGAAAAAAATTGCTGCTCCAAAAAAAAAAATTATAAAGGCAAAATAAAGTGTGGGGCTTTGCACCCAACACCCCCAATGTGCGGGAGTGTGCCCCCCACACTCCCCTACTTAAATATACCAACTTTGAGATCACAACACAGTGGAGAAAACAGCAAAGTCTCGAGAATGGCCTAGCAATTTTTTTTCCATGGGAAAAAAATTGCTGTTCCATAACTTTGCTGTTTTTAGACTTCAGGTTTTATGTGTCGATGAAAGAGCATTTGCTCTTTCTTTGCTTCAGTGTTCTAATATTGACCCAAGTAAAGGAGTGTAATTTTGTTAAATAAAATTAAGAATTCAATACACAGGAGGTTCAGATTCAAAAGTTTACTAGTGTACACCAGAAGGCAAAAAACTTACAAGTACAGAATTTTGTCTAACATGAAACAGGAAGCACACAAGTTTATATAGGTTTAACATTCAAGCTGTGCCCACCTTACTGACGTGATATGTCACAGGGCATGTACATCACTTTAGCTTATAGTCCTCTATTCATAAAAACTGCTGATGCTGTATATTTAAAAAAAGTTTTCCTCTAGTAACAATACGGCCTTGCTATCTACCTGGTCAGACATAATGTCTCTCTGTAAAGTTACTTCTTCAAGGTTTCATATCAGTTCGAATACAAAAGCAGATTCAGTCTTTTAATACACATCTTTGTTCACTGTTACACTTTCCCAGCAGCTGCATGCTATCTCAGTAACACATATACAAGGCCAAATCATCCCAGCAGGAAAGAGCAGAAGATTTCATTATTTCAAACATTTAATTTCCTGACCCAGCAGATAATCACTTGTGAAAAGCATAAACATTAAAACTTGCAAAGCTAGCATCTGCCAGGGTCGAAGGTCAGCTTGCTTTAAGCCACACTGCAGTTTCAAAACTACTTACATTTAAACATGAATTAATCCTTTCTGTTATATGATTAATAGAATAAAATGCATTATACTACTTTGCTTTTAAACTAGCATTTCTCATATATTCAAATACAAATTTTTCTAACATTTCCCCCCCTATTAATACTTTTTATTCTATTTTGAAGTATGCATAGTGTCATTTCATCTCCCAACTTCTTTCACTTAGGATTTTCAGCTAGGTGAGTCATTCAATCTATACTTCAGAAAAAAATGTCATCTGAGATCAATTTTTCAATCTCAATATCTTGATGCAAAGTTTCAGTAACAGATACATCAATAAAATCTTTGATTAATCTTTTCATGCAGGGAATTCCACAGCAAACACATGCTCCTATTAGGAGTATACCCACACAAATGGCAATCAGAATATTCATTAAGATGCAACCCCACCCCCCAAATAGATTCTGGAAAAAGTCCGTCAGTGGGTTTGGGCCTGGTTCAGTCATGACTGATACTTGCTGAATTACCTCTAGGTGATTATTAATTTCATGCCTGTTATCTGGTATGTACGCACAGCATTCTTCTTTGATAAGCGCGCACGTACCACCTCTCGCCGCTAGGGTGAAGTCAAGAGCCATTCGATTTTGTAGCACAACAGTTCTCATTGCATTCAGTTCATCAGTCACCAGTTCTAGGGTGGAACATTTTGCTTTACTCATTACTTCGAGAAGCTTCGACAACTTCCTCAGCTCCCAGATCGATTTGACTGTTCCATAGGCTGGCAATATTCCTGCCCAAGATATAACACTATCACTCAAGTCCATATGAGTCAATTTACTTTTGCCTTTCACGCTATTATGGTCTTTCCAGCCAGCTTCGATCTTGGTCTTTCCAGCCAGCTTCGATCTTTCCAACTGGATTCACAGGTTTTTCAACTGGATCTTCGGGTTTTCGGGCTGCTTCTCTCACGTTTCGTATCTTACCCAAAGGTAATTCTGCAGTATGTCTTATTGCCGGAACCAAATAACCCAAAAAAACAACTGCTGGACCAATTCTCGGGTAATCATTTATATGCCTTTTTACCACAAATAAAATAACAGTTTTCTACTTTAGTACTAATACGCATTAGCCCTGCATGAAACATTTTCTGATATATAACTGACAATTGTTTAAACAAAACTGGATTCTTGCGAATGTCATTCATGGTTGTTTTCAATGAATTCAAATATGAGTCATAATTAGGATTGCAAAAGGTATTGCCATTACTATTCTTAATATAACATTGGTAAGATATGGTTATATTACAATTACTCCAGCAGACCTGGAGAGTATCATTTTTATAAAAACATACAATTCCTTTTTGTGTGACAGGTAAAAATAAAGCTATTTTATCCTGTGATCTCACAGTTCCTGTATCGAAGAGTACATTCTCCCAAGTCTCATTTATCCCCAAAGGGATAGCAGACATTATCAGTCCTCCATATGCTATTGGTATAGCTGTACAAACCCAGCAATTTGAAATGTTCATAGTCTCTGCATATACACGCTTTATGGCTAGGTATGTGTTAAAATTTGGATGCCAGTCTATAGATGTTTCATCACACCTTCCCACTTTCACTTGTGTGGTTGTGTGTAGGATGAACCACAACAAGAGGAAAATTGTCACAATTACAGTCAATAAATGTATACTCAGCATAATGATTATGCAATATCTCTGGGGTTGATCTAGATTTCTATTCGTTTTGTTTTTGGCTATCTTGGTCTGGTTGTGTATCAGTCACAAAGTTTTTATCAAGTTGAAAGTTCTTTACCAGTTTGCAGTGTGTCAAATGAACCCAGGATGTCCTTTCGGCCACTCTGACTGCAGTAGGCATTGCCAACAGAACCTGGTATGGTCCTTCCCACTTTGGACTTGCCCAATTCTTCCTTTTTGTCACTTTCAGCCACACTCACGACCCTGGGGCCAAAACTGCTTCTACCGGTCTGGTCTGTTCCTTATCTGAAAAAGAGTTAAACTGTAAAACAGATTTATTTGTTAACAGTTTCCTCATATAACTAGCTAATGAACTGTCAGCCTCTTGCTCTGCAGGCATGAGAGCTTTCCACTGAGGCACATAATATGCTCTCCCAAAAACCATTTCAAAGGGAGTCAAACCCTTTACATTTGGAACCATTCTCATACTCAGCAGTGCTAAAGGCAGACAGTGTAGCCAATTCTTTTGGATTTCCTCAACTAACTTCCTAAGTTTATTTTTGAGGGTACCATTGTACCTTTCCACCAGTCCTGCTGACTGTGGGTGGTAGGCATAATGGTTCTTTAAGGAGATACCAAAAATCTCCCAAGTTGCTGAATTGTCTGATTCACGAAATGTGTGCCGTTGTCACTATAATTTCTTTCCGGAATGCCAAATCTAAGGATTACTTCTTTTATCAGGGCTTTTGCCACTGTTGTTGCATCCGGATTCTTGGTTGGAAAAGCTTCTACCCATTTGGAAAACATGTCTACAATAACTAAACAGTATTTCTTCCCTTCACACTTATTCAGTTCTATGAAATCCATACAAATAGTATGGAACGGATATGGTGGCATAGAAAAACTTCCTTGCTTAGTTTTAAATGCCCCTTGTGCATGGTGCTTGTTACAAGTATGACAAGCTGCACAAATTTTTTTTGTGTAGTTTGTGTATCCATATGTTTGGAATATTCGGTTTACTAACTGTACCATCCCCCCTGTTGAGACATGGCACTGCCCATAGCCCATAGGGGGTGGCTTCAGCCTCAGTGTAGGTAACATCAATGATAACCAGCTCAGTACATTGCTGCATTCTGCTTTTGAGATTACAAACATGGCTAAAAAGGTCTCATGATTATCTTTGGCTTGGGTAGTTGTTTTAGCCTCAAACTTGGCACTGGTGGATTTTATTAACCTCCTTAGTTGTTTGCTTATTTTAGTGACAAGGGATCCAGCATTCTGGGAATTATTCTTTTTACCTTTGTTCAGAATTATCTTTCCTTTTTGCAAAGCCTGTTGATGTTATGGTTTCATCATTTGTGTTTGTTTCTGTGGTTTGCCCTGCACTTATTTCTACAGGGTACAGCAGCAGCTATGACCTTGACCTTGTTCTGAGTAACATTGTCCCTACTTATTTTATTTATGTATGTATGTATTTATTTATTGACATTTGGTTACCGGGAGAGTCTGGATAGGAGCCCATTTTCAGCAGAGGCCCAGGGAAAAAAGCTTCAAAGTACTACAAAGCATTTTAAGAATAATAATTTTACTGTCTTTAAAAATAATACAAACACAAATACAGTTTAAATAATTATGCCAGATTATACATAATATAAAAACAGGAAATCCTCATAGGACAGCTGAACTTTATTTGGGGTTAATCAGAGTCTCTTTAATTGATGGCAATTGCATACCAAAGAAGTCTGAATACTGTAATTAAATCAAAAGGTGCTTCAACAAAGTATTATTTTAAGGGTATACACACTTATGCAACCAGCTTATTATACTTTTTTTACTTTTTATATTTTTTCCCCTAACAGAGTTGTTTGTTTTTCAAGAGAATTTTACAGGTCACATTAAAGGAGGGAAAAGGTTTGAAATGATTTATTGTGGTCTCATTTTTTATATCACAAAACCTGGCATTTTAACAGGGGTGTGTAAACTTTTTTATATCCACTGTATTTGTGGGAAAATGAGACATGATGCAAACAAATGTGAATTGAAATATTATAAATGTAAAAAAGAATATAATAAGGAGAACAGTTAATATGCAGTGGTGTAATACATGTGATGAAGACATAATTGTAGCAGAAGACAAAATGGGCTGGATTCACGAAGGCTTGCACAGAGTTTAAGACTAGAGTAAGACTCCATGCAGCCAACATGTCTGCCGAGCGATCCAGGAACAGCCGGCAGGGGCATGCAGGAGAGCTCCTAAAACGACTCTTGCATTGACAGGATTAGTTTAAGCAAATTACCTCATTTGCTGCTGAAAGCTATGAAAATGAGGTAAATCTGCGATCCAGGAAACACTAACCTGTCCGAGCAAGAGTAGTGTTATTTGCAGAAATGTACTCAGTTGGCAAATAGCAAAACGGAGCCATGACAGCCCCAAATAAAGGATGCATCCAGTTGAGGAAGCATGCCAATGGCCAAATATATGGCCAGTGGCATTTTTTTCCATTGAAAAATAAAAAAAAATATTTTTTTCCTCGATCTCCAATGTTTAAGAGTAGCGCAGTGCCACGCAAATGTGCTGTGCTCTAAAAACCAGAAAAACAAAAAATAAAAGCCACAATTAGGGATTTTATTCAAAATATTCATCTGCCATGCAAGTGAATGGCAGGCTGAAGACAACATGGCTACTGAGTAGAGGCTGCTAAGGGGGGGAAAGCTCAATCTGAGAGATGTAACCAAGCATTAGTAGGCAATCCTATGCAAATGAGGATAAGGATAGTGAATCCCAGTTTTTCCTGCTATGTGAACCATGTCCCTAGAGACTGTAAGCTTATTGGAGCAGAGTGGCATGTGTTTGCTGTGAGCTACTCAGGACTAAAAGAGGTGTGTCTACAGTTGTCTAAACTGAAATCCAGAAAGTGAAGGTGTACGCCATGGCTATCACTGAAGCTTCTTGCAAAGCTGCTTACACTGTGTGCGTACGCGTGTGCGGGTGTGTAAACCCGTCTAAGCCTGTGTGCGTGGGTGTGCACCTGTGTAAGCCTGTGTTTGGCCGTCTAAGCATGTATACACGAATGTGCACCCGCCTAAGCCTGTGTGCGCGCGTGTGCACTCGTCTGCGCGCGTTTGCGCTTGTTTGCGTGGTGCTGCCTCCTGTGGAAACAGAAAGGGAAAACGAAGGAAAAGAAGTAGCAGGAAGTTTACCAAGGAGAACTAGCAGAGCTGCCAGGAGAAATCAATCAGAATCAGCCAATTACACAGGCAGTACAGTAGCCCAGCCCAGCCCAGCACCTAAAACTCTGCAAACAACATTTCCTCGTTTTTCTCAGAAACACTGCAACACTGCAGTCAACAAAGAGAAATGAAAACTTAAAAAGCTTAAACTGAGACATAAGAATGTTAGGGGCTGCCATTGCTGTTATAAGGCAACATGTGCAAGATGCTGAGGGTGGTGCCATTGCGAATGCTGCTGAGCAACCCTCAGTGAAAAGACGGAGAAGAGTGTACAGACCCAGGGTAACCTACCAGGGGCTACATGAGCTGGAGATAGTGGAGCACTATAGAGTGGACAGAGAGCTCCTGCAGCAAATTGTTGAGCTGTGCAGGCCACGCCTCACACACAGAACCAACAGAGGGGAACCCATCCCAGTGGAAACCAAGGTATGCGTTGGCCTAAGAATACTAGCAACAGGCACCTTCCAGAGACCAACTGGTGATATGATGGGGATTTCACAGGCATCAGCATCAAAGGTACTGCAGCAGTTCCTGAATGCCATGTCAGCACATGTCGGTGATCATGTATATTTTCCCAATTCCCGTGATGTATTGGCCAGCAATATGTATCTCTTCCAGCAAATAGTGGAATACCCTGAGGTAGTGGGTGCAATTGACTGCATGCATATACACATCAAAGCACCAGCTGGTGAGTGGGGTAGGGCCTACATCAACCGCAAGGTCTTCCACTCCATCAACTGCCAGGTCGAGTGCGATGCCCAGGGCATGATACTGAATGTGTGTGCAGGTTGACCTAGAAGCTACCACAATTCCCATATCTGGCATCTGTCACAGCTGTACCAGATATTTGTAAATGGGGACATCCCTGATGATCACCTAGCGGAGGATGCTGGATACACACTGAGCCGTGGCTGATGACACCCATCAGAAATGCACACACACCTGAACAAGAACTCCATAACGAGGCACACGCACAAACACGAAATGTAATTGAGCGTGTGTTTGGGATGCTGAAGTCACGGTTCCAGTGCCTGGACACATCTGGTGGAGTTTTGCAGTACTCACCAACTACTTGTACCCAAATTGTCATGGTATGTGCCATGCTACACAATATGATCCTGCAAAAACAGCTGCAGCAGGAACAGCATGGGGCAGGGCCAAGCAGCCCCCCACCATTGCCAAGGCCTGCACAGGCACAGCGTGACTCAGAGGAGGAACAACCTGAGCCTGCTCCAGTAGGCAGAAGGAGGTGTGCCCAGTATGCCTTGCCCTTGGCAAAGAGGCAACGCATAGCACATACACTCGCTCAGTAGGAACCCTGGAAATTATACCTCTCTCTGACTCACACATAAAATAAAAGGGATGCCTAACTTGACACCACCTGTTTCCAAACATGTATAGGGAGTGTAGTATGTGTATCCAACATAGGTAGCCTTGCAGCACCACCAGAGGCATGATTGCCATATTTTAAGCAATATAAAGCAGTGTTAAGCAGCTTTTGCCAATATCTAGTATATGTAAACAAAATTGCTAGTGCAATGTTGACCAAGGTCGGGTAAAGTTGAGCAAAGTCAGTTAAACATGCTCATATCTGCTTTACTGTTCATTAAGCAGTCTGGTCTGGCCAGCATGAAAATAAAAAGCAGTGACAGGGCTTGAACCCAGGATACTGTGCACTATAGTCACAGTACTGAACCACTAAGCCATGATAGCATTACAGTGGCACAGACACAGCAGGACAATTATACAGTAATGCAAACACAAAGCAATGCTGTATCATGCCCCTAATGAGGCAAATGGGTAACCTCACCCACACGCCTATGCAGACAGAGAACATCAGGCCAGGCATTGTGATGTGGGTTGTGTAGGCTATGAAGTCACAAGCTAATATATGTGGCAATGGACGCTAAGATCTGTAGTACAGTAGTATGCCTCAAGCCAGTACGATAGGCAACAGTACAGACTGTAATGATGTCCTGTACATAGCAGTGCAGGCACAGCAAATGTGTGTAAGTGTCAGGTGAAACACACATCCTATGTACACCCACAGTAACAATATGGTGTGCCCACAGGTAGAAATGTACAAAGAATAGCTGTCACCCCTGTATGTAGAAATGTTGATAGGTCTATGCAAAGTGTCTCATGGAAGCCCTGCAGGCACAGCATGATACCTGTTGATCTATGACACAAAGGTGAGCCCTGCTGTAAAAATACACCTTTATTTACCATACACATATAGTATAAATGTGTATACTGTGCGTGCTCACACACTCCAACAAATGTAGTGGATTTCATTCAGCATCACACTGAAAGGTCATACTGGGCATGCTCACACATGTAAAGAAATGAAGCAAATGTCAGGCAGGGATACTGAAAGGTCATACTGGGCATGCTCATACACTTAGGCTAAATATGGATGTGATAATAAGGGATCTATGGACAAATGTATATAGTCATCTCTACTTCCAGAAACACATTCACAAAGTGGTCTGAAAATCCTGCTATGTGTTCACACAAACTGCCAAGGTCTGTGCATGTAGGTCAAAGGAGGTTGCCACTACTCAGCAGTCATCAGACCTGTCAGACCGTACCACAACACACTTGCGCTGAATCTGACTAGGCATGTTCAGCAGCTAGAAAGACCAATGAAGTACCTTAACATGAGGATTACTGGCCTCAAATAGTTGCCCCATGCAACAATAATGAATGTAACCCAAGCTGTACTCTGTTGCATACTGTCTACGAAGGAGATCTCTGCCCAACAGACAGGTCCATGTCATGGTTACACTCAGATCTGTTCTGAGTTACAGCTCAATGGCACTAAATGTACAGAGCCAACTGATATTGGCAACATCCTGGCAGATAGGATCAGTGTTAACCTTACCCCCCTCTCACCCATGAAAGAGCACATGTCTATAATGGAAGACTGCAAAGTTGCTGTCATCACAGCTGCACAGGTAAAAAACACTCTCCGAAGCCAGTATCACAGCAGCCATGGGACTAGATAACTTCCCAGGCTGTGTAGTATCTACTTCCCTGAAGTAAACATTAACATGGAAGTTCTGTGGCTACTGAAGTTTCCAGAGGACTGCAAACTAGGAGCCATCATTGTAAACACTAAAGATATGGACATCCTACAAAAGGGCCTTACTGAGACAGATGGCTGTTGTCCAAGCCATGGGCTGTAGCTCAATGCCAAAAGGTGCATTATCATCACCTTTGTTAAAATCTCTGTAGCCAAGAACTACAACATAGGTAGTAGTATACCTCACACTGTAAGTGTGACAAGAGACCCTGGGTCACAGGTGGACAGTGGATACAACTGTGATAAGCACATTCCCACAGTAGTCAGAAAACCCTCTTATGTGGCACATCTCATCACAAAATTTGTCTCATGCAGAATAAAAGAGGACATTGTTCCCCTCTACTCAAAACTCACTAGAACTATAAAAGAGTACAACGCCACTGTTGCTATGTACCTCACAAGACAACTACAACAACTGGAAAGCTAGCAGCAATACTTCACAAAGAGCATTAGTGTCCTGAAATACATGTCATACACAGACCATCGCAAAATGCTCCATCCGTACTCCCTTGCATATCGCCTACTCAGAGGTGTTCACTGCCTAACATACAAAGCTATGTCAAACATAGAGCTGCTGGATATGATCCACGTAAAACACTCATAATCACTCTGACCTTTGGACCCAAAACCACGAGTGAAATACAAAAGGAAGGGGTGTAGCCATTTACCTTATGGATATCCACACCTTCAGGTTACTGGCACAGCATGAGGCCTTGGAGACCATGCATGTGCAACTAACATTGGGCAAAGCTCCCCATCAGATTGTAGCCTGCTACAGATCACGTACCTTGTCTCAGGAACCTCACTCAGTATTCCGGAGAACAATTGCAAATATAAAGGTCCTATCAAACACCATTATATGAGGAGATTACAGCTACCCAAAAACTGAGTGTGTGAATTACTCGTATACAATGTCCTTTGCCCAATGTGTCCTACAGTTAAGAAACTCTAACACCCTAGAACAGCTGGTCAGCATGCCCACTAACAGGTGACAACATACTGGACATGATCATCACCAACATGGGGTACCAGTGTTCCACAACAGAGATAAACCCCTCGCTGGGAATATCAGATCATGAAGTAATCACACTGGACATCCACATCCCACCCCCACACCCAGTCAATGAAACCACTGTGAAGACATTTACAAAAGCAAACTGTACACGTCCCAAGACCAAAGTGGAAAGTTCCGAAGACCTTTTGCTACAGAATAATGGTATGCAATCTGCAAAAACATTTACAAGTGCATCCTATGAGCATCTACAGGCATGAATGGAATGAGACATCACAAATAAAACCAAGATGCACTCCTCCGAAAATAGGACAACAAGCAGGTGTTTGTTGTCCAAAAATAAGCTAGACAAGAGAAAGAGGAAATGAACACATGATAGATCCAACTTCACTAAAGGGAAGGTATCACTGATAATTATCAGGAAGCAGCAATGATTGCTCATAAAATAATCCAAGGACGGTTTCTAAAGACAAGTAGCCAAGGAATGTAAGAATAGCAACCACAAAGCCTTCGGTAGCTATACCAGACATGTAGGTGTCAACTTCCAAATATGCTGTCAGCTACGGAAAAAAGGAATGAAATACACTAAACCAACTTTCTTTGCCCACATCCAGGGGGACAAGTTCAGTGTAATCTCCCCCTCATCACCCCCAAATGGGCCTGTGTCCATCACAGAAGGATGCAGAGACCCAGACGTCATGGACATGCAGGTAAAGACAGCCCTCACCAAAGCTAAGAACATAGCATCAATGTGATTGTATGTTGTCCCAGGCTGCATCTTACACTAGGCCCATAAGGAACTACACACTCACCTACATTCACTGTCCATACTCAACTGTACCACAGGCTATGTACCCAAAGAATGGCATACACTAAGTCATCCAGCTCCACAAAGGGTGTGCCAAAACAGAACCTGGAAACCATTGCCCAATCTGTCTACTCAGCTGGGTCTACAGGGCTATTGAGCTAATTGTCATGGAATCCATACACTGAGACATTGGAGAACTCCAGACACTGGACCCTGCACAACTCCACCTTGTTAAAGGCAGAGCCTGGCTCCCAAACCTAGTTGAGTTATTTAAAACAGTTACCATGAACATAGATGGAGGTGAAAGTAGTCCACACAGCCCACCTGGACCTCACTAAGGGCTTACTACACCATTCCCCACTCTGTCATCATGGACAAGTGTACCAGTTTGAACATTAACAACTATGTCACAGGATGGGTGGCCAAGTGGCTCACTGATCAAACAAACATGTTCATAGTTCCGGGTGCCATGTCCAACTCTAAGCCAGTCACAAATGGCATCACACAGGTCTTGGTTTTGGGACCCCACCTGTTCAGTAGATACTGCTCAGAGGTACAGGGAAGCATGGCAGGTGAATGACTGAACAGGTTTGCAGATGAATGGAAACTGTGGTCCATAATCAACTGTACAGCTGACACAGACATCCTACAGAAGTGTCTTACAGAGACAGATAACTGGTGTCAAAACAATGCCCTCAAGCTGAATGGCAAAGAATGCATAGTCATTCCCTTTGGGTAAAACAAAGTGCAGACAAATTAACACATAGGTGGTAATCCAGCATGTACGGAGAAAGTCATTATGGCCCTGGGGACACAGGTAGATAGTAAACTCACCTTTGATGATCACATGCCCAAAGTGTTTAGACATTCCTTCAATGTATCCCATCTAATGTCACCTAATGTAACCTACTTCGTAGAGTCTGATGATGTCACCATCCTACAAATATACCTGTGGAAAGGATAATTCCCCATAATGTGTATAGTGCATCATGTTAATGCGTACTCCTGTAGTATCGTTAGGTAGGGGTTTGAATCCTGCACTGGATAACTGTGTGTGTGTGTGTGTGTGTGTGTGTGTGGTCTCTTTGGGAAGGAGCAACCTTTTAGGAGAGTAGTAAGAGACCTCAAAAGCGATAAACTAATCTTTGTCAAGTATGATGATGTCACCACCCTACAAATATACCTGTGGAAAAGAGAACTCCCAGTAATGTGTATACCGCGTCGTGTTAATGCATACTCCTGTAGTATCATGAAGGGGTTTGAATCCTGTACTGGACAACTGTGTGTTTGTGTGTTGTCTCCTTGGGAAGGCGCAACATTTTAGGAAAGTAGTAAGAGATCTCAAGAGTGGTAAACTAACCTTGGTCAAGTCTGATGATGTCATCATCCTACAGATATACCTGTGGAAAAGAAAACTCCCAGTAATGTGCATAGCATGTCATATTAATGCATACTCCTCTAGTATCAGTAGGTAGGTATAGGCTTGAATCCTGCACTGGGCAAGTGTGTGTTGTCTCCTTGGGAAAGAGCAACATTTTAGGAGAGTAGTAAGAGACCTCAAGAGCGGTAAACTATCCTTTGTCAAGTCTGATGATGTCACCATCCTGCAAATATACCTGTGGAAAAAAGAACGCCCACTAATGTGCATAGTGCATCATGTTACTGCGTACTCCTCTAGAATCATGAAGTACTTAGGTCAGGGTTTGACTACTGCACTGGACAAGTGTGTGTGTTGTCTCCTTGGGAAGGAGCAACATTTTAGGAGAGTAGTAAGAAACCTCAAAAGTGGTAAACTAACCTTTGTCAAGTCTGATGATGTCACCATCCTACAAATATACCTGTGGAAAAGAGAACTCCCAGTAATGTGCATAGCAAGTCGTGTTAATGCGTACTCATCTAGTATCATGAAGTAGTTAGGTAGGGGTTTGAATCCTGCACTTGGTGAGTGTTTGTGCTGTATGTGTGTGACATTGTTGATCAATTTGTTGTGGATTTTGCTTTTACCACTGTATGACATATCAGTATGCATTGCACATGTGAGCTAGCTGTGTAGCAAATACATATCCGTACATGTTACCTCAATGAATGCATGTGTGGGAACCCTGCTTTCTCCAAGAACACAGCTGTCATCCTTGCCAGACTGTGCTGCTGCTTCCCAGACCTTAGGTCACATCTGTATGCTTGTGACAAGCCCAGCCACTGCAGTGATCCGTGGCCTAGGTCATCTGTGTCACACAAAGTCATTACGGTTCCTATTGGAATGTGTGAGTGAGGGTCTATGGCTGAGGTATATGTCAGACCTGTTCAAACGCAGCAAAGTCTGTCAATGATGACTATTCATAACAGGTGTAGTACAACATATGTGGATATGCATGCAGACCCCTCATTGCTTATGTGATCCACCAAGGGATTCCAAAATACCTTTGGAAATGTGATTAACAAAGGAGAGATGACATAACACTTGGTTGCATGTACACATCGGTACCTGTTCATCATGTTGGTGGCTACTACCTATGTGGTACTGTGGGGATAATATGTTCCGTAAAGGTAGATGACTATGCTTAGTTTGGCTTATAGCTTTACAGCATGGGTTTGACAACAGGCATCTGTCTGTATGATACCCTTGTGAAGGATGTGTGTGTCATCTGGAGAATGCATTATAGGCCACAGTATGCATTACCAGACATGGACGGACATATCCCTACTGTGATTGCTTGTACCTAAGAGAGCTATATGCTAAACAGGAGTGGTCTCAGTAATGGATGCAGGTGAATACCAGTGGTTACTGGCATTGTATAGTACCTGAAGGATAAAAATGTTGCTGTGTGTCCTACATATGTGTGTTGGTTGTCAAGACATCATCTAACAATTGGTTATGGTCAGGCTGTTGAAGTGATGTATACTACCAGAATGAAAAACAATGACAGATAGTAACAGTATCACCCACAGCACAGTGTCAAACCATGTCATACACACATGTGTAGTCAGGTTCCAGAATGTGTGTAGTACAATGCATACTGGCCACCAATAGAAACTATGGAGTGTTACTGTGTAATACAGAGCATGTTACCCTGGCCATGTGTCCACTATGCACATACATGCAGACAGTGCACCTCCACCATGTTCACAACTGTATACCTGCAAATCTGTGCTACACACATCCCACACACACTGTCCACTCTCTAACACATGTACTGCACACATCAGCCAAGTGGCACGTGGCCAGACAATACACAACTGGAACCAACACTGGTGTAAACAATACTACAATGACAATCATAGCTTTAATGCATCATGCCTGCTCAGCTACACTTTCAAGCATATCATTACACCCTACTGCTGACAACATGCTAACATTGCTATACTGCTATATAGACACCCTGTGCATCAGCACCATGTTAGCCTGTCCCTGCATCGATGTTACAGATGACAGGAGGCGGCACAGGTTTCATCATATGCACAGGGTGTGTTGTTGGTTTGCCAGAGGCCTACAGTGAGCCATCCAATTGACATGTATGTGTGTGTGTGTGTGTGTGTGTGTGTGTGTGTGTGTGTGTGTGTGTGTGTGTGTGTGTGAGACAAGAATACTGGAATGGGCCAATGTTGTTGTAATGTGTGTGGGTATGTGTTAGCCCTAGGTTTCTGGAGTATGTGTGTGTGTCTGCATGCACACAGTTCCACCATGTGGCTGCCATATACAGGAATTTGTGGGACAGCCACAGACTGTACCTGCGAGGCTTTACAGATCACCGTCTCTGGCTGCGGATACAGTACTTGTGCCTGGCAGGAGTGCTACTGACACTATCAGGTACTAAGCCAGACTGTGTACTATCCCCAGAGGTGGATGGATGTACACTGGACACGGGTCCCTGCTGGGACTGTCCAGAGCCACGTGCACATGGTCTTCTAGGATGTTCTATGGACAGCCCACCCCCAACATTGCTGGGGCTGGTAGTGGCACTACTGGAGTGGCTGTGGCTTGAGGGACGTCTGCGGTGACTGCCAGCTGCTGATGTTGCTGGCATACGTCCACGTCGATGTCTCAACCATCCCGCAATGTCCTGACATATGGACATGACATTGCGGAGGATATCTAATGTCTCTCACCAATGTCTATCAGTGACCTCGGTGTAATGACGGATGGCACCTGCTAGGTCACGGATACTGACAATGACGGCGGTGTTATGTGCACTCTGTGCCCTTAGTCCCTGTCTGGTGTACCGTTCTATATATGCCTGTGCCTCCATGACAGCCTGGAACATACCTGATTTTGTCAGACCTGTGGCACGTCTGCCAGTGGCATGATGAGCAGCAGTGCTCCTATGAGAACCCCTGGACATCTGCCTATTTGGTACCCTTCCGGACATCTGGGTATGGCTGCTGTGTTGGGATGCATGTGCCATGGATACCACACTGTCCTGGCCAATGCCAACTGTATGCTGTCCTTCAGCTATGGGCATTGGTGATGGATGTATTGGCAGTATGACTGTATGCATGGATGGGGTGGACAGCTGTGTACTGTCGATTGGTGGCCAAACGACAGACCCTGGCAAACATGTCTGTGCCTCAACACATCTGTCTTCATTATCACTATGTGGCTCAGTGACATCAGTTTCCCTGCTGCAGTGAATCAGCCCTAACACAGCACCTGTGGGAGGAAGACAGGAAACACACTTTACGACCTGTTCATGATGTCGGCACACATGAACACATGCACACATGAACACATGTGCACATGCACACATAA
The DNA here is from genome assembly GCF_019279795.1 of Protopterus annectens. Lineage (NCBI taxonomy): Eukaryota > Metazoa > Chordata > Ceratodontiformes > Protopteridae > Protopterus > Protopterus annectens. Next base: position 1,427,755,179 of record NC_056739.1, on the reverse strand, counting down.
ACACATGCACACAAATACACTCCTCACTACAGCAGATACCCACACACACCACCATCAATCCAAAACATACTCAATAGTGGTTGAAGGTGGGTTACAGTATCACAAGGCAAACAGTCATATCTCAAGTGTCAGCATGCAGAAAATTTGTTGCTCAAGACCATGCAGTGCGAGTGTAGACAGCCCTTGTAAAAAACAGTATACATGGGTTTGATGCATGTGTGTTGTTGTTCAGTGATTGGCCTCACCCTGGAATACAATGTGTACATGGACACAACATTGCTGTGAAAGTATTAAGAGGTCTGAAATGTCCTGTGCACATCACTCACAGGTATACATACCATAGCTGGATGTGTATCTGTGGACACAAGTTTAGCACATGCATGCTATGTATACACACAGGATGAGTGGTGCATGTATACGTGATGGAATACCATTACTCAACATGGCCGTTGTACAGTGGTTATGGTGAGTGTAGGACATATTGTGGACATGCCAGTGCCAGCCATGACATGGCATGCTACAACATGACTGCAACATTAAACATCACACATACCCAATGTGTGTCATGTGACCTGTACACTCAATAGCATTACAAGACATATATGTGTCACTTTGTACAAATGGTGATTGCTATGCATATTATGTATAGGTGCATATGTTTGCACACACACAACATTGATGTGCATAGCAATGACTGCTATGTGTAGTAGTGTGGTCACTGTAACTGGATGGGGTGTAGTACCATGAACCATCATCATCATGCATCATTTGGTCACTCAAGGCTACTAATGTGTGCCAGACCATCACCTAGCATGCTGTACCTGAACCGCATACCGTGGCTACATTCACAATGACACAGCCACTTGTTACATGGGTTTGTAAGGTGCCCAATAGGGAGCATTGCCTAACATGAATGTGTTGTGTTGAAGAGTGTCGCACAGCCCCAGGATAGGCCTCTACCCCACAGGTATATTATGTGTGCTGTGTGGGTGACATGTGGGATACTGAAGTGTGACCTTACAGCGGGTGTCTGTATACGCCATGCTGTAGCATGTTAAGGTGTACTGCGTATGACAAAGTTGTGCATGTTGTATACATGTGTATCAACTATGCTATCCAATGTCCAGTATGTTGTTGCCACAATTGTGTGTGATGCTCTGTGTATTGCATGTGATTAAGGCAGCTACTGACATTACTGAGATGTGTATAGTCTCACAGCAAACATGCACAGCATGCATTATGCGTAGGTGTGTTACGTGTACATGGCCTACACCTCACCAATGACATGCACATTTCATTAGCAATATTAAATTTATAACACACTCACCAGCATCAACCGGCCGCCTTGCTGTCACACCAGAGGGACCTACAAGAATATGAGACAGTTTGTCAGTGGCCACAACTGTGGCATTGCTACTATGAGTTTGCTAAACTATAGTAGTACAACAGTTGACAGTCACAGGCATATAGATTATATTCCAAATATCAGTATTGCACAACACTAGGCAGCACAACTGCTAAACACACAGTACACATCTCACATATGCATAATCTACCAGTAAAGGTAACAGTAGTCTACAGATAGGACATGTTACCTGCACACTCCATGTCAACATGCTGGGTAGCTCCGGCCTCCATGATGACACATGCGTGTTGCTGTTCCTGTTGTTGGCCAGGAGCCACCATGATTATGAGCAGCTCCTCCATCTGGTGAGGGGCGGTGAATGGCTACCCCATCCCCTGTGGCAAGCTGTTGTCTACGGATATCAGACGCACGCCGCCGGACATGTCTAATTAAATCACTGCAGTGATGGTGTACCTGCTCATATGTCCAGTTATGCATGCCTATGTCATTTACCCGATGAACAAGATCTTGCCACAGTGCAGTCTGCTCATGCTGGTCCTGGCTGGTTCTAGAGAACAGCAGGGTGTAGTGCTGCACCAAGCTGCTGTGTATTTCCTGTTCCTCTGCAGCTGTATAACATGGGTTGCATTGGTGGGCCATGCCCCTGGAAGACAATTAAACAATATGTGTGAGCAAGTCATGCGGTACACTTAACATTCTAAAGTACAGATATCAATTAACTGCCATATATAGCATCCGATTGGCTGTCAGAGGATACACACATTCAATGCCACATATTAGTGCTCAGTCCACAACTGGCTGACAGTGCCTGGCATCTATATATCAAACCATATTCTGCACAGCAGCAAAGAGAAGCCAGTATGTAAGACTATACACCAGTACATGGCACACTGTATGTGACACAATGCACTACCTAGCCACAGGAGGTATATATCAAGCTAATGCATAAAGAAAGATGTCATCCATTGCAATGAATGTAAAGTACAGTTACAGAATTACCAGTATACCCCCCTAGTCGTTGATGCCAAACCCCTGCCTAACATATGTGCACAGTTGTTAATATAGGTGGCATACTGCTGTACTAGACTATACATGTTGCCAGATACACACGTATACCCTGTAACACACATATGATTGAGGGCATGGTACAGGCATAATTACACACACATCAGACATACATACAACACACAAATGTATGCCAACCCAGATGAGCTTTACCTGTGTACCATACAGTACTGTGTGTCACTACTTACAAAGCTTTACGCCTGAGGTATGTAATCTGTGAGGACTACAGGGAACACACAAAACAGAGTTTCCAAGCAATGTGAACATATACCATACTGTACTGTTTAGGCCTACAGCTTTAGGTAGCACTACAGTTGATATCGGAGTTGGATTCACCAGCAGTACCACTCACTAAGCATACATGTATTGCTTTAGTCTACAATGGGACACCACAGTCGACAACAAGGAACTACGTCACACCGTATGCCATACTACTTTTTCTGCCTAGCAATAGCATACACATCTTTTGCTGGGATTACAGCTAGGACACAAGCTACCATGACAGAAACAATTTCACACTAAACTATCACACCATTACAGACCTTGCACACATTCACATACACATTCACCATCACACTCAGTTAACCTCACATAGCAAATATGGTACTAAGTACATGTGTGTGTGCATCGTGTCATAGGTAGGTAATACGCTATTGGCCATAGGGCCTACAGCAGCCTAGACATACGCTACCCTGGCCTTTGACACACATGTAATTTAATTTCACTTGCCCCTGTCAACCAGAGCCACAGAGGTGATTCCCGGGGTGTATTTCCTATCTCCCAACCAATCATCAGGAGTATGTATGACAACTGCTAATGAGGAGCTTTGTTTGCTGTTGATAGGTGGTTTGTTCCAGAATATGGCATGTCTCTGAGATAGGACTCTATCCCTCCAGCATGTGCTGTTTAGTGAGCTGACAAGGTTTAGGGCCCTAGAGTGTGTATCTGACAGGGATTGTAATATGTTTACGTGGAGGATGTCCAACAGTTATGGATGTGACATAGCTCTGTATGTTAGGCAGAGGTCACCTCTGGGTAGGCGGTATGCAACACAGTCTAACTGTGGTTTTGTGAGTCAGTCTGCATAGGGCATCTGTTTGAGGCCGGTATTACTCTTTGTGAGGTATGTCTGTGGCCTTTCCAGTTGCTGCAGTTGTCATGTGAGGTACATACCACATGGGGTATTGTACTCTATAATGGGTTTTAAGTGTGATGAGTAGAGGGGAACACTGACCTATATTTCCCTAGATGACACACCTTTTTTGATGACGTGTACCATGCAGACAGAGTACATGACTAGTGTGGCACTGTGATTATCAAAGGGGAGGCTACTGTCCACCTGTGTCCCATGTTCCCTTATCACACCTTCAGTGTTAGGTAGACTACCACCTATGTGGTAGCTAATGGGTACAGTATTTTGGCAAGAAGGGATGGCACTGCAGTGTCAACACTGAGCTTCAGTCCATGCCTTGGTCACCAGGCACCTGTCACAGTTAGTATGACTCTGTGTGTCTCTCTCTCTCTCTCTTTCTATATACATATATATACATACATACATACATATATATATATATATATATATATATATATATATATATACATATATATATATATATATATATATATATATATATATATATATACACATATATATATATATATATATATATATATATATATATATATATATACACACACACACACATATATATATATATATATATATATATATATATATATATATATATATATATATATGCACATACATACACACATGCATATGAACATCCATTGCTGTACATATAGATGTACATATAGGCACATATACAGCCCAATTTTCATGGTGGGAATATCAATTATGTGACAGTTGTGAGATATACAGTTATGTAATAATATTGCACAGTGTTGTGCAGAATGCATTGAAGGTGTCCTCAGCCCATGTACCTTTAGCAGTCCTCACTGGCTGCAACACTGCAACACTGACAAATCATACCCACAGCGTTTAACCACCACATGTCAGATACCAGCACTGCACGCTGTTTTCTTTGCCACACACTACAACCTACATAGAAATATGCACATAACAACCTTCAACAACATATATATATATATATATATATATATATATATATATATATATATATATATATATATATATATATATATATACACATACACCCTTCACAAACAGTTGCAGTATGTCCCTTGCCCTATGCACATGTACAGATATATATAGATACGTACTGCTGCCGCATATGGATGATTCACAGTATGTAGAGTACTCTTCAAAAACATCTACTACATGTCAGTAAATACATATGTGTTACATAACTTTCCTTTGTATTTCTCTGTTACGTCTGTTTTTAAAGTTAATATTTTTTGGGGGGGTTTCTCTGTCTGTTGATGTTGCTCTTTCCTTTTCTGTGTCTGTCTGTTTCTGTCTGTCTTTGTCTGTGTCTCTGTCTATGTCTCTTTCTCTCACTCTCACTCTCTCTGTTGCTGCAATGATATTATTGCATGTGTGGACAGCAAGTACAGCCTGCATTTCTAGGTATCTGCACATGTGCATGTGAAAGCCTCTGCACCAATTGGTGCCCACCATTTGTAATTGCATGCAGCCCGCTGTGTGGTAATTGCAGTACTCACTGCCATAGCAGCCCGCTGCTATAAAATGCTAAGTTAGGTAGGCGTAGCCCTTTCAGCTTTCCAAGGTGGGGCCCATGCTTGTTTGCTGTGGACACCGTTGTGTCAGTCAGAAGGTTGGTATACTTTTTTTGTGTTGACACTAGCACAGGATGCTCAAGACAACGGGACAAATTTCAGTACTGAGTATGCCTACCTACATCCTTGGTAGAGCCTGAATACACAGGTATGTTGTTCTTTTGGGTAGGTGTGCAGAAGTACAGAGAGCATTATTTATTATTGTGTGATGTTTATCTTGCTGAACATACAGGGTTGCTGTGTGCCTGTTAGTCTATCAAAGCAAGTAGTCTGTCTGTGTAGCTCCCACCTGTGGACATATCCAGATGGTAGCCAGAGGTTAGCCTATTATTCTTTGTCTGTGCACCACAGCAGTCTTTTCAGCACTGGAACATTGGCATTGTCGCAGTTGGTTGCTACCAGTACATGGCTCCCTCCTTCATATTTTTGTGTTGTACTCCTACATAAGGGACTCCTTCCAAAGCTATTTGCAGAGTATGTAGCAGCAGAAAAGCTGATATGCCTGTTTGTTTCTGTCTCTGCCAGGCCTCTGATACACTCAGGTATATATTTGAACAGCCTCAGGGAAAGATACATATAAGTGAGGTACACCTGTAATATATTACAGACATTAAGTTGAGACTGTGATGTCTACTCTTATTATTGACATTATTCATTAAGTGTAATTCCCCACTTTTCTGCCTAATGTCAGTACTTTTCAGAGGGATTCAGAGGGACACAGCTAACATTTGTTTATGAATCAGGGATATCCCTGAAAAGCAGTCACAGTTGGGAAGTATGGCCTCTGCCCTATTCAAATATGCCAGTGTTTATCCTACTCTGATACTGTGTGGGGTTGGTAAAGTGCTACTGTAACATTATTTCCTGCTAGAATGGCTGGTTTTCTTTTCAGTCATGTCATGCAATTCCACAACAACTGCTGGTAAAGATCCACAGAACAAGATTTGTGTTTTCCCTATACATTCACTCATTGTAATGCATGATATATTTGTTACAGCACCAGCATGCTGCATGTCTACTGTGGCTTAGTGGTACTTCATGCAGTGTAGTGTCCAAGGTCTGAGGTTTGAGACTGACAGAGGTGTTTTATTTTGCTGCTCAGCAGAAAAAGGGCCCTGCCATGCAGAGTGACTAAGGCACTTTTAAGCAGTTGTAAGCAGGTTTGTGCGATGCTTAGCAATACTTAGCTAAGTGCACACAAGCGTACCCTCATGCAAACCCACTAACTACTGCTTAAAAGTGCTTACTCCCGCTAACCCCCGCACTCATTTATTTGAAAGAAAAGAAAATGGGGAGATAGGAAGGTGGTGAAAAAGAGGCACGAAGAGGGAAAGACAGTAGGGAAAACAGCTCGGGATGTGCAGGACAGGTGTAGGAAAGGTCCATAGCTGCCGATTTCTTTAACAGCAACAGCTGTGCATATACTGGTAATTTGGATGGCATTTTGAAACCTTACACCCCTGAGAGAGGGGTGAGGACAACGAAGTATGTTGTACTGCCAATTGAATTTCAGTGTCTGTGTCCAGCGGACATTTGTGTAAAATGGGTAGCTATGTATGGGGTGTGATTTTTTTGCAGGAGCAGATTGCCCTTTTTTTTTTCAGGTGAGAGTGGAATATGAGGTATAGGAAGTAGGTATGTTGTGGGAGGTAGGTTGGGGAGGTAAACAGACAAGACAAACAAGATGCATACAGGGGCGGAATATGACACACGGGGTGGGTGAACACAATTGACGGGGAAGGATGTTTGGAAATCTCAAGCCCATGAGCCCACAGATGGCAACAGTGGAACTGAGATCCCCACCCATGGGCAGTCACCACTGCACCTTCACAGCCCAGAGGGTGGCTATGCTGGGGGCTGCATAGGAGGGGCAGGCTCACCCATGTCACACCACTCTTGCCTCGAGCTGGTGTAGGGGATCAGTGACTGAACGCTGGATCTCCCTACAAACCACAGCCTGGAACCTTCCGAGGGTAACAGGTGGACCTCCTCTGCCCACGCTTGCACGGGAGGACGAGCCCCATCCCCTGCAGTGCCTCCACCCGAAGGTGGCACAGGACCAATGGAAGAGGGGTGCCAGGGCTGGGCACCGGACCTGCTGGTGCCAGGTGCAATCACCAGCTGAGGAGGGGCAGGTGGGACAGCTGGGACCGGCCTTCCCATACGTTCTGTGTTTAGGTGTATTTAATGACAACATAGACAACAGCATTCCAAATTAGTTCTAACAGCATGCAGTAATATTCCCATTAACTCAACACACCAGGGTTCCAACAGTTGGACAGCAAGCATAACACATGCATATATTGAACGACAGTGGAAATTCCAGCAGCATGCAGGAATGATTGGTGTCAACAGGCCACCAAGATTGTGGTGTTTGAACAGGGAACATGCATCAAAGTAAATGCAGATATTTATAGAACAATAGGACATATGTCCCAAAAAATGTTTTGAGATTACACATACCCATTGAGGTGTGGAATTGCAGTGTTTATGCACATACAGTAGGGTGTAAAATGATACCTCCATTAACATCTTATATGTACTTATAGTTTACAATACATTCCTATTGACTGCAGGTGTATATCCCCTACATGTATTATTACACTAGGCAACGTGCATTAGGTTGTGTAATGGGTTTGGCTAGTTCATTATATACCTGACCTATATCTGGCATACTAACTGTCCAGGATGCAGATGTTACTGCTACGTATTTATTTATTTTATTTATATTTATGTATCAACATATCTGGATGTGTTCACATGACATTTTCAGTTATATTTCTACAGTCCCGTATATTTCTAGCAGCACACTCACATTTCTGGGGAACACATTAACAAGCTACTCGTGTGCCAGATTACCTATGCATGCCAGCCATTAACCAGCTGTTGAGGACTGTATATATACTTCACAGCTACTGGAACTCCCTTTATCCACTTTATATGGGACTGCCCAACTGTGGATTGGCAGCGCTTAATACAACAGTACTATTTATATAATGCAAGAGTACAACAACATTTCAAAGTAAGTGACACGGACACACTCCAGGTATTATACCTTTATTAATTACATTACACACTTTTCTAGAGGGTCTCTCATTTATTTGATATTACAGCGCATGCAGAAGACTTATTCAAGATGTATTATACCTTTATTAATAGGTTACGACACTCTTTTTCAGGGTCGCTCACTTATTTTATATAACAGTACATGCAGAGATATTATTCAGGACTTATTTTACTTTATTAATGGGTTACAACACTCTTTTTCTGGCTCTCTCACTTATTTTATATAACAATACATGCAGAGAAATTATTCTGGGCATTTTATGGCTTTATTATTGGGCTACAACACTTTTTTTCAGGCTCTCTCACTTATTTTATATAACAATACATGCAGAATAATTACTAACCTGCCTGGTGGTGCAGCCTTAGCAGCCTATCTGCATAGGCTTGCTGATTCGCAGCACAGACACCTGCAGCTGTGAAGTAAATGAAGGGATATTGAGACATACCTATCCATTATATAGACTACAATAGCATTTCTTACATACTTCATTCCATGGCTACCTACTCAGTAGTGGGGCATCTTGCATGTCACGGGCCTCCTGTATCCATCGGTACAGTAGGTCCTGCTTCTGTCTCTTCAGGTCTGCATGGTGATGATGGACCTGCTCACCAGTCTGAGGGACTCCTGTGGCACTGATGAGATCATGAGCTAACCGGTTCCAAGCCTCCGCTTTGTACTCCGTTCCTTGAAACTGGCCCTGCAGGAGTCTTGACTCATGATGGTGGACAAGAAGCCATACCATGTATTTTGACTCCTCGATGCCCCACCGTTGCGCACGAAAGTGAGTACCCTCTCCAGCACTGGCCATTCTGACTGCAGATGGGAGCTACAATCAGTTATGGCGAGTATTCCCACCTATGGAGCTTAAATATGCCTCATTTCCCACACTTATTTGAAAATTCTCAGCTAACAGCAAACCTGCTTAGCAATGGTTAAACTTCCATTTATAAGTATATGTATGTTAACAGTGCATGTTTATGCTAAACTGTCATGGTTTAGTGGTTCAGTACTTTGATTATGGTGCACAGTGTCCCCGGTTTGAGCCTTGTCATTGCTTTTTATTTTACGACTGTCCAGACAGGCTAGGGGGTGTGGCTGTGTTTAGGCGACTTTGCTCGACGTTGCTCTACGTTGCTCCACGTTGCCCAACGGTGCACTGGTTAGCACGGTGTGCAGCTCCACACAAACCTATTGCACTAGGTAAAGCACTGCTTAGCTATGGGCAACTACATTGTGCTAGGTAAAGTGCTGCTTAGCTATGGACAACTATATTGCGCTGGGTACAATGCTGCTTAGCTATGGGCAACTATATTGTGCTGGGTACAACGCTGCTTAGCTATGGGCAATTATATGTCAATATCCTTAATGCTGCTCACTTTCTTATATATATATATATATATATATATATATATATATATATATATATATATATATATATATATTTTGTTCACTAATACATAGGCCATTTCAATGCTTTTTACTAAAATTTCATTCATATATGTCAGGTATTATTGTATATACTAATTTAGAACATAAAATAGAAAGGGGAGTGGTGGGACTAGAACCAGGAATGCCTCCTCCTTGTGCAAAGGCTCTACCACTATGCTATTGCTACTTGGCTTACTTTGCATAAACATTGCTTATTATGCTCTTAGATGTCGAAATTGCTAACTGTAGCTAAGCAATGGCTATATCAGGAATTATAAAAAAAAAAATAGTTTACATTTTACAATTACAAAGGGGTTTAATATGTGGGGATGTGTAGTGTTTGCTATGTGTACATTTCAGTGGACTCGCTCATTGCACTTGTCATTTTCATATTTATATGGTTGCAGGGGCATGGATATTTGGACTGCTCGGCAGTCTAACACACCCCCTGCAGTCTTACACGCTCCATGTTAGCCTTCCAGTTGAGTCAGCGTGCCCTCATGCATATGCATGATGCGCTGACATCATACTCTTAGACGGCAGTCTCCGAGTTAGACTTAGTTAGTCTTACATGGAGGATTACTGAATCCCCCCCAATATCTTTAACAAATGAAGAAAGATTGCAAATAGAGAAACTATGGGGAAGAAAGAATTTGGAAAATGGGAAGAGAGATGTTCTGGAATAGCAGCATTCTGCAGAAACACAGTCAAGATATTAGATGTAGGTAGCAAAAATGGGAAGGTTGACCATTATAGATTTAAAATGGAAAGAAGAATTATATAGAATTATAACATTTTATTTTTATACTAACTGTAAAGAAATGGAGAGCTTTTTTATCAGATTTTAGACTATGTAGTGATAAATATGAATATTATAATGACAGGAGATTTTAAATGTGATTTAAGAGGCAGGTGTAAAAAAGGAAATGATATAAGAAAATGTTAGAAGTTATAAAATGTGGTGAGTTAAAACTCTGGGAGAAAAAAATCATGGACTTCTTTTTATTTTTCATTTGTTGGCTAGGAAAGTCTGACTTGGTTCCACAGAGCCTATTTTCAGCAGAGGCCTGGGGAGAAATGCTCCAGATGCATGTCTTTAGAATGTGGGAGGAAACCCACGCAAACACACAAACTCCACACAGAAAGCACCCCAGCTGAGAATCGAATCAGAGAACTTCTTGCTGTGAGGTGACAATGTTAACTACTGCACCATTGCACCGCCCTTATAAAAGGGCCTTGTTTAGAACTGAAATAGATTATTCTATAGTATCCGAAGGTTTAGTTATAGGACAAGTGGAGGTAGATGAAACAATATTTTCTGATCATTCTGCAATATGGTTAGAGATAAAAAAAACAAGGAATATATAAAAACAGGCAAAGGAATAAAAAAATGATAAATAGGAAAGCATGGGATGAATAGTACTGAATAATAGTCATTATATGATATTTAAGAAAATAATACAATAGATCATATATATATATATATATATATATATATATATATATATATATATAAAGATATGTATATATATATATATATATATAAAGATATATATATATATATATATATATATATATATATATATATATATATATATATATATAGCATAGTTGTATGAACTGAGCTGAAGTTATGTGGGCTACCAGCCACAACTCTGAGCTGAGATACCAAATGAGTAGAGGCTTCTGAACTTCCCAACAGCCATAAGTTGACTGCTTTTTTTTTTTTTGCTTGATTATGCTATTTACTGCACTTTTTATTGCATTCTGCTAATTTAATACTGCAAATACTGTAAACTAAACTGCACTGTTTATATTGCATTTGTCTGCCTTACTGTACATGTTAAGACATATTTTTACTGTTTTTACAGTTACAAGGGTTTTTTTGCTATTTTCACTGTTTGCAAAGTAATTGTTGCTACTTTTTACTGTTTGCAAAGTATCTTTTCTGTTTGTTCTGTTTTTCCATCAAGCAGTCTTTTAAACATTCTTTCGTGTTTCCTTTTTTTTTTTTTTTTTTTTTTTGCTGTTTAAAACATTTTTTTCGTGTCTCACTGCTGTTTTTCTGTTTAAAACATTTTTTAATGTTTCCCACCTAAATTAGTGTAGCCAGTAGCTGTAGCATAGTCCAGATACAGGTTTACTGTGCCTGTTATATTCTGACCACATTTGCCAAGCCATCATTGATTGGAAGGGGCCCTTCTGCACCCTTGTGAGAGAAGTGTGCTGACTGGAACCTGTCTGGTGAAAGTTGATTGGTCTAGGACTTGCAGTAAGCACCCTCAATGGTTCTTTTGAGGTTTTTAAAAGTTTTTTTGTTAAGTTTTTAACTTCTCTTATGTAAAGCTCACATTTGAGTGGATTTCTGCATATTTATGTGTTGCACAGCACCACTCACTGCTGCTCAATTGTGCCTCATAGCTGGACAGATAATTTCAACAATTTTTCCCTTATATATAGCTGTAGTGCTTTAGTGTAGTCCCCATCCTTAGTACATCTCTGGCCTGAGAAGCACTGCTAGTGAGCTGTGAGCAATTAGACCACCAGCCAAACACCCAATCAGAAATACCCATCTACACAGCATCTTTTAGATCAGTCCAGAAAGCACTCCCTTCGTAACAATGGTTCTTCAAACCTAGCATTATGGACAGTTGGTCTACCCTTGTTTTTCCTTCCAATCTTATTGACATGGGTTTCCAGAGGCAGTGTTGCAACTGCCTCATGTACACTGACAGCCATCTACTAATGATTCACTCTAGTACAAAGTGTGAGAGATGTATCTACACCAAGAATCTTGAATCCATGCTTTCCTGAACTCAAAACAGTAACACTGAAGAGGTTGTCTACTCACCTACCACTATTCATGTACATAGTACCAATATTCATGCACATAGTATGCATCCAACATATAAATCAGCATACAAGGAGGCTCCCTCAAGAAACTTACTGAAACACCAGAGACCACCAAAACAAAAAACTGCTACAACAAACACAGTTATCACAGCACCCAAGACACATAGCAACACCAGTGTCTCACCTATCAAGCCCTTAAGGTGTAACACTCAAAAAACAAATATTTTTGTCATTGGAGACTCCATAATGAGACACACAGATGTCCCACTTCCTTGTTTAGATAAGGATAAAGTCATTGTCAGCTGCCTGTCCTGTGCCAGGATTCATCAGATCACCCATGCAATCAGGTCTCTTGACAACAAGTGCCATTATGACTCTGTCAAAGCTGATGTTGGAGTGAATGACCTGAAATGTACCTCAGTGGACTATATGAAGATAGACATGATTGACTGTCCAAGTATGTGTCCCAGACAGGTATGTCCCTAGCCTTGAGCAGCATATTACCTTCACCTAGAATGATGCCGCAGTATGAACAAAAAATGATCGATTTCAATAATTGGTTTAGTTTTTGGTGTCATACAAAGGGGATCCAGTTTCTGTTAACCTGGGATGACTTGGCCAACAAACCTCGCTGCTTTGCTAGAGGCAGTATGCACCTGGCATCACTAGACTTTCAGCTGCTGTCAAAGGTTGTTGCCTCCCCCATACTGCCTTTTTTAGTCAAGGTCTCAAAACAAAATTGCCATTGTAAAAATTTCCGACAATACCAAAATAAGGGGTATGCTGCTAAACACTAGAAGCTTAAACCAAAAACTGGACACCCTGTAAACACTTTTATCACTGGAGGAAGTTGATGTCAGTGCAGTCACAGAAACCTGGTTCAAGGCCTCAGACAGTACCCCGGCCTTGCATGGCTACAATGTCTTTCACATCTTCAGACCACAAAATGAACATATTAGAATGAAAGGTTGTGGTATTTCTATCTATATTAGAGATAAATTCCCATCCTTACTAGTTAGACTGGACCATTCCATGGAGTTATTCCAATTTCAGATTATTGTGGGTAAGACCCCCATTCAAATCATAGCTATAGATCCTTCTCCATGGATCATGATGCACATGAGGCCTACTTGAACAAACTGGAGTTATTCCAAATATTGCCAAACACTCTGGTCATGGGGGATTTCAATTATCCCACCATCAACTGGGAAACATACTCTAGCCCTAACTCAATAGCACAAAAGTTCCTTGACTTTTTTAACTCAAATGCGTGGAACAAATTGTTCAAATCCCAACAAGACAATCAAACATACTAGATCTGGTCCTCACTAACATGACAAACATATGCACCACTGCAACTGTCAGACCCTCATTAGTTAAATCTGACCACAAATCAGTCGCCTTCAAACTGGAACTAACACCAGAACTCACAAAAGGCAAAGTCAAACAAAAAAACTTCACCTAAGCAAGCTATACCCTCCTAGGAGAACATATAAATGCATTCCAAGCCCTACCACCAGTTGTAAGTGGTAACTACACCAATGCTTACACTAAAGCCCTGTAAATCACTTGTATATGTGTACAGACTTGGCTGTTCCATAGAGATTCAAAGCCAGAGCCCCAAGTAAAAAAAGTCACTTTGTGGACATCCAGCATCAACAAACTTTAAAACAAGCACACAAAGTTGCTGTCTAATAAAACTAAGGAGAGGCCCCAACAATGGAAAAGCACCCTCCTCAGCCTCAACAGGCAAATAAGACAATCACAGCCAAGAATAACCATAAAGCCTTTTACAGATACATACATAGCCTAAAAGGAAGGACCCAAACATGTGCCGAACTAGTGACTAACCGATCCTGCAGAGATAGCAAACCTGCTAGCGGCCAGGTTTAGTGAAAATTTCACTCCCTTATCCCCTCCAAACATATCACAAACCTTGCCTCCTACTTCCCCCTTACGCTACATATCTGAAGAACAGGTTATTAAAGCCTTGTCTAAGGCAAAAAACACAGCCTCTATGGGACCAGACGGCATCCCAGGCTGTCTTATAAACAAACTGAAACATGAACTAACACCACCATTATGTACCCTATTCTATCACAGCCTAACCACTTGCTTTGTTCCTGCAGAATGGAAAACAGCAAGAGTTATTTCCCACAACAAACATGGCTTACCAAGTGACCCAAGGAATTATAAACCCACAAGTCTGACCAGCCTGATCTGTAAGTGCCATGGAATGTATCAGTCATAAATAAAACAGTGTAAGAAACTTCTTTGTGTGGAAGATTTTCAGTCCATATATTTCTAGTTAATCACTGTATATTAATCAGATCAGACAATAGTAGTAGAAGTAGTGATCGTAAACTTGTCTTAAGTCAAAACAAAACAAAAAGTAATAATAGAAAATATATACTTGTACAGCATTACTAAGTATTCAAAAGTAATCCAAGCAAGGCAGGCAGTCTGTTTCCAGTCAAAAATCCTTTATTAAGTACACAGACAAGCGATCCAAGTAAAACAAAAATAGAGTAATAATTTCCTCACAAGCTTTCTAAATATATATATATATATATATATATATATATATATATATATGTATATATATACTTTTTATCAGACATGGGAGTAGTTTACTGTGCTGTAAAACAAAGTGTTATTGGTACACATGTTAAATTCACATCCCTTCCCCCATCAGTGTAACATTCAAGCTGGTCCTGCCCTACCTAGTAGCTGTCATAATAATATATAAGCCTTATGTACTTTAAATAAAATTTATAATGATGTGGTACCTCTTATTTAACCAAATTATTAAGTAGATTATTAAGTCTGTGATTTTATCCAAGACAATATACTACATAGCTGGAAATATATCAACCTTAGGTCATCTGGCAATCAAAAAAAATATATAAATATATACATATACATTTTGCATGTAAAAATCAATTTCTATTTTCATAACCTATTGTTAAAGATCGCTTTCATCCTTCTAGACTTCTTCAGGTCTGTGTACAAGAACCCTAAAAACCTATATAATTGTATAATTAGTTAATATTGTTATTACACATCATTTTGAATAAAGTGGAAAAAAGAACCAGAAAAAAATAAAAATAAGAAACAATGTATGTATGATGATGGAAACAAAATATACACTTAAATTTCAACTGATTTAAAATGGTAATAAAACGATAGATATAATCCAATGAATGAAACGCTGTTTGTTCTTATACAAGTTCAAAAACCATTTATTAATATCGTAGAGTGAGCGCTTTCGCCATGAGGCTTTATCAAACTCTTATGTCATAATATTTAGAAGTCAGTGTATTCTATATGAAATACTGCTTTAAGGTTTTAAATTGTGACGTATTTTTTTGACCAATGAAAGTACATTGCACGTTTTATAATGGATTTTAAACTAGTTTTTACTGTTTTAAGAGTTTGATAAAGCCTCATGGCGAAAGCGCTCACTCTACGATATTAATAAATGTTTTTTGAACTTGTATAAGAACAAACAGCGTTTCATTCATTGGATTATATCTATCGTTTTATTGCCATCAGGGGAGCTCACTATTGTGATTGGTATTTTATTTTTCTGCTTGCGTGGAATCCCGTCTCTGTTTGTGGCTGCACTGCTCTAGGATTGTGAGAGTGATTTAAAATGGTATTTAAAACCAATTTGTAGAATAAAATAAAATAAAATACAATTGGTCATGTAAACAATGTGGCAATTTTCTAAGTTCCAGTCCACTTTTAATTGAACAGTAGTAGTTTAGTCCAGGCTTCTTAAAAGAGTTCAACTTAAATTGCCACATGAGTTCATGCTTCTCCAAAATATTCGGGATGTCTCCTTCAAGATCACCCATGCCTATGCGATCCAGGATCAGGAACTTAAAACCTGTGTGTCTTTTATGAAGAGAAAGGTGTTTGGCTAGTGCATTATTTTTACATCCAGAGCGGATTTCTGACAGATGACATGAAATCCTACGCTTGCGTTTATTTACAATCTTGCCCACATAGAATGCATCACATTCACTGCACTGTGCCTTATAAATTACTTTTTAGTGTTACAGTCACTGCCTGCACTGGTTTTAATGATCTTCTTTAAATACGGGCAATAAAAACTATCACATTGTTGTTTTTGGACCCACTATTGTTGTTTTGAGATTTCGGGGATACCATGGAGATTACTTGTTTTTTATCAGTCATAAATAAAGACAAACTCTGGATCTGACCCAATTCAGCTTCATCAGGGGCAGATCCTGCCCATTAAACCTGATGGATTTCTACAAAAATGTGACCAGGGCCATTGATGAGGATAAATCTGTGCATAAAGCATACCTCGACTTGGCAATGGCCTTTGACACGATCTTATATTCAGGCATTGCCAATAAACTTAGCAAACTAAATGCAAATCCTTTTGTTGTAAGAATGGTTGTCAACTGGCTCACAAACTGGTCACACACTATCAAAGTGGATGACTCCACATCAACCAACAGACCTGGCACTAGTGGGGTGCTACAAGTGTCAGTGCTGTGTCACCTACTGTTTGGTATATACTTCTCAGAAGTTCAGGCTAAAACTAAGGGGCTGTGGCTGACTAAGTTTGCAGATGACTGCAAACTGGGTGCAATTATTGAATCCCCAAATGGTATCAGTAAACTTTAGGAGGGTCTTACACAGATCAACAACTGGTGTCTTAGTCATGGTCTCAAACGGAATGCAAAGAAATGCATTATCATTCCCTTCAGTAAAAATAATCTCTCTTCACACTATTAAGTTAACAACAATACAGTATGTACCTATGAAGTAGTAAGATATCTGGGATCACAAGTAGACTGTGACCTTAACTTTGACCAGCATGTGTCTACTGTAGTAAGGAAGGCTTTCTATGTAGCACACTTGATTAGCAAAGGCATTGCCTCTAAAATGAAAGAGGTTATAACTCCTCTATTCTTATCAAAAATCAGGCCCATAATTCAGTATAATGCCACGTTAGGCATGTGCCATACAAAACACTTGTAGCAACTGGAGAGACTTCAGAAGTTTCTACCTAAGAAGATCAAGGGACTCCAGCATGTACCTTACACAGACAGATGAAAATAACTGTCATTATATTCAGTATCAAATAGACTTCTTAAGGGAGACTGATGCCTGGCTTGCAGAGCAATCTCCAACCCAAATCTAATGAATCTGCTGCACATCTGTAAATCAAACGGGACTGGAGCTACCTGTTTCCGTGACCTTAATATGGCCTGTGACTTGACAAGGACATGCTGGAGGGCAGCAACAGACACGTCTTTGGAACAGGCTGCCAATTCATGTGAAGCAGAGCACCTCTATGACACTGTTCAAAGCACCATAAATTCTTACCGGGGATAGCACCCACTACCCTCCTGGACATGAGTAGTCATTTCTAAATACAATCCTGGGTATTGACTAGAGTATCTATGACACTACATTGGGATGAAATGGCTAGGCTTGAAATAACCTCAGGGTCGATAGACTAGTGACCTCCTATGATCCCATAAAGGGGAAATGTTGTCAAGAATTTAATGATAGAGAAATTGTGGATGATATTATGAACAGAAAAGAAGCATAAATCATGAAAGGAGATCTTAATATGGTATTTGACACAACTGGACATGAAATCTTATGACTAATAATGAAACAATATACTATAAGTAAGAAAATTAGGAAATTATGCATGTTAGCATAAAGTAATAATAAAGTAAAAATTCTTGTAAATGGCTGGTTAATCCAACAGATACATAAGAACAGTGGTGTAAGACAGGAATGTCCAATGAGTCATATACTCTTTACATTAGTTATGTGAATATGATAGCATGTGAAATAAATTACAAAATGAAGGAGGCAGGGTATATAACACCTGAAGGTTTAAGAATTTTAGTTCTGTTAACATATGCAAATGACATTATAATAATTGCAAAAATATACACAAATGAGTTCTAGAAATGATACAGATGGCTTTAATTAAAGAGAACAGTAAAGGTTTAGCTGATGTAGTAAAGCTCAGTGGTATATATTTTACAATAAATGAAATTTCTTTGTTAGGTACAACATTTGGAAATAAAGTTGTAAGTAGAAGTCAAAGGGAAAAAAACAATAGAAGAAATAAAGCAAACTTCTTTTCTGGTGAACATATAAAGTATCATTCAGAAAAAAGGCATATTTGATCATTCATTACTGATGCATACTTAGCACGTGTATTTATGTTGCCAGCAGCCTTTGAAAGGAATTATTGCAGATATTTTTTTAATTTAAATGGGGTTCTAGATTAATCCCAGTAAAAAGAGGATTTTTGTGTGTAAATAAAGAAGGAGGTTTAGGATTAATTAACCCAGTGGTATGTGCTGCTTCATTAAATTTGTGCAAAGTGTTAAAGTGGATAAATGAAAAAGATGAGAGATTAGTAGTAAAACTTTATAAATATAAGTATGATACATTTTGTATTATGATAAAAAAAAAATAAAAGAGAAAAATTGTGTATAGATGAAAAAAATAAAATTGTAAGAAAACAATATTTTTCTGGAAAATAAAAAATGATGATATAGAAAATGATAAAAAAGTATGGGATAAGAATGTAATGACAAAACATTACTATGTAAAACCATGGGAAAAATTAACAGTTGAAAAAATTAAAGCTATAAAATTAAGAAGCAAATGATGTAATCAGAAAGTAGAATTTCAGGACTTTTTGTAGAGACTGGTAATACATAAACTGCCAGTAAAAGGAAATATGCCATATAAAAAGAAAAGTGATAGAATAGATCTACATTTTCAAGATGAAGAAATTATGGAACATGTGTTTTTGAAGTGTAAAGATTAAAAACGTTATGGGGAAACTATGTATAGAAGATTGCTTTTAAGATATTAAAGTAGTAGATAAAATGAACATGGATATGATGAAATACAGATATTATAAGAATAGAAGTAAAGAATATGTTAAAAGAGTAGATAAATGTTATTTTATGTTATATGGGTTATATGTATTAAACGAATAAAAAAGTTATGTTTAATGTTAAATGGATTTTAGCAACAATGTTAAGTAAAATCAGATGGTGGTTATGGAAAAAGAAGTGGGGGATCTAATGGGGCTGAAAATTTAACATGACTGTAAAGTAAATTATGAGTATGTGTAAACAGATTTGTGTATTTATATATTTGTATATATGTAAATATTTGGAAATAAGTAAATGTTTTGCAAATAAGAGTTATTTTTGTATATAAATAAAAGAGCTCTACTCTTTTCTATACTTCCTGTAAGTGACAGGCTAGAGAGTAGACCCATTACAGCACAGGTAGGAATGGAGTCTATCACAGAAGATTTTGCTCAGGATATGGTCCAAATTACTAAACTTAAAGAAGGAGGATTATCAAATGAAAGACTGCTTAAGTTGTTTGGAGGACATGACACTTTGTAAAGTTACACCTTAGAGTCAAATAGTTGATCAGTGTGCTGCAGAAGGAGAAGAGGCTTTCCTTCCTGTGTCAGAGGATAAAGGTTAGGGTTCAAGCTTTGGCTCAGTTTACACTGACTCCATCTGAAGGGCCAGAGCTCGCTGCTTTTGGAAATAGTATTTTTCCTAAAATATATTCTCAGGTGGTTAAATCTACTTCTGCTACTGACTCTTCTGTTTCACAATATGCAAGAAAACTGACTGTAGTACAAATATCTTCTAAATACAATGAAGTAATTAACAAATATGCAATTTGGGACAATATTGTTTATCCTATTGAATTTACTGCTAAAGAAATTTGGGCCTCAATACATGCTGGTAAAGATATATTTTACAATGTGACTTTTGAGACATTTGCATTTGCTGCAGAGTTTTTTTTGGCTAAGTATGACTTGAATTTTTGCACTTCTTGGGCACAGGACAACACTGTAGGTTCATATAGACAGTGAAAAGACATACTATTCTGCAGTTCAGAACAGCTGATATAGAGACAGCCCATATTCAGTCTCATGTTAAAACATGTGATAAAAATGTATGATGACAGGTAATATTGTTAGTTACTTGGGGAATAGGGGGCATGCTGAAAATATCCCCAACACAGTTTGTGCAAATTCCTAATGTGCTTATTATTTATTTATTTACTGACATTTGTTGACCGAGAAAGTCTACTGAGTCAGAATAACCCATTTGCAGTGAAGAGCTGGGGAGAAAAGCTCCAGTAACAACTCAAAGTTACTACAAAAAAAAAAAAAAAAAAAAACTAAATAAATTTTATTCAACAGGATAAGATTATTGTAACAACACAATACAAGGATAAATAGCATTTCTTAGTGATTAGAAATACAGAGCACAATCTCATTATGCAGTCTGAATAAATGACAGTAGAACTTGTACAGTTCATACATGGATAACTTGTGGACATTCGGTGTAAACAATCATGATTCACGGTGTATTATGTATAATATGAAGGCGATCATACTTTTTGCCTTGTGGAAGTTTCTTAAGTGAGAAATATTGATTAATATACTTTCCCCCGGATTCACGAACCCTCCGTGTAAGACTAAACAAGTCTTACTCGGAGGCTGCAGTTGAATGGTATGAAGTCAGCATGCCATGAATATTCATGAGGGCACACTGACTCAACTCCAAGTCTATCACGGACCATGCAGGAAAGCAGGGGGCGTGTCCGACTGCCAAGCAGTCTAAAGGTCCATGCCCCTGCAAGTGTCCGAAATGCAAAATGTCAACACACAAGAGTGAGTCCGCTCAAATGTCCATGTACCAACACCACACTCCCTGACATTGTAAACCCCCAGCGCAGTTATAAAAGTAAAACATTATTTTTTTTTTTCTAATTCCCGATATAGCTGCCCGTATTTGCACGTGTGCACGGGTGTGCTCATTGCTTAGCTGCAGTTAGCAATTCCGACATGGAAGAGCATAACAAGGAATGTTTATGAAAATTATGCCAAATAGCAGTAGCATAATTGTAGAGCATTCGCACAAAGAGGAAGCATTCACGGTTCGAGTCCCACCACTCCCCTTCCTATTTATGTTCTAAAGAAGTATATGAAATAATTCCTGACATATATGATTAAAATTTTAGTAAAAAGCATAGAAATGGCCTATGTATCAGTGAATAAAATATATATTTATAAAGGATCCTAACATATAATTGCCCGCAGTTAAGCAGCACTTTACCCAGCGCAATATAGTTGCCCGTAGTTAAGCAGCGCTTTACCCAGCACAATATAGATGCCCATAATTAAGCAGTGCTTTACCCAGCGCAATGTAGTTGCCCGTAGTTAAGCAGTGCTTTACCCAGTGCAATAGAGTTGCCGCACCAACCAGCACACCGTAAGGCAACGTGGAGCAATGTAGAGCAAAGTTGCCTAAACACAGCCACACCCCCTTAGCCTGGCTGGACAGTAGTAAAATAGAATGCAATGACAAGGTTCGAACCAAGACTCTGTGCACCATAATCAAAGTACTGAACCACTAAGCCATGACAACTTAGGATAAACAGCCACTGTTAACATACATATACCTATAAATGGTAGATTAACCATTACTAAGCAGGTCTGCAGTCAGCCGAGAATTTTCAAAAATGGCCAATCACAAAAAAGTGTGGGAAATGCACCATATTTAAGCCCCATAGGCGGGAATACTCACCATAACTGATTGTAGCTCCCATCTGCAGTTAGAATGGCTGGTGCTGGAGAGGGTACATGATTTAGAGTGCAACGTTGTGGCATCAAGGTGTCGAAATACATGGCTTGGCTCCTTGTCCACCATCATGAGTCAAGACTCCTGCAGGGCCAGTTCCAAGGGATGGTGTACAAGGCAGAGGCTTGGAACTGGTTAGCTCATGACCTCACCAGTGTAACAGGCATTCCTCAGACTGGTGAGCAGGTCCGTCACCACCATGCAGACTTGAAGAGACAGAAGCAGGACCTACTGAACCAATGGATACAGGAGGCCCATGGGATGCAAGATGCCACAATACTGAGTAGGTAGCCATGGAATGCAGTATGTAAGACATGCTAATTGATTCTGTATAATGGATAGGTATGTCTCAATATACCTTCATTTACTTCACAGCTGCAGGTGTCCGTGCTGCGAATCAGCAAGCCTATGCAGATAGGCTGCTAAGGCTGCGCCACTAGGCAGGTTAGTAATTATTCTGCATGTATTGTTATATAAAATAGGTGAGAGAGCCTGAAAGAAAATGTTATAGCCCAATAATACAGCCATAAAATGCCCTGAATAATTCCTCTGTATGTACTGTTCTATAAAATAAGTCAGCGAGCCAAAAAAAGAGTGCAGTAACCCATTAAGAAAGGTAAAATATGTCCGGAATAATATCTCTGCATGTACTGTCATATAAAATAAGTGAGTGAGCCTGAAAAAGAGTGTTCTAACCTATTAATAGAATTATAATATGTCTTGAATAGGTCTTCCATATGCACTGTAATATCAAATAAAGGAGAGAGCCTGTGGAAAAGTGTGTAATGTATTTAATAAAGGTATAAAACCTGGAGTGTATCTGTGTCACTTACTTTGAAATGTTGTTGTACCCTTGCATTATACAAATAGTACTGTTTTAATAAGTGCTGGCAACCCACAGTTGGGCAGTCCCATCTAAAGTGGTTGATGGAAGTGCCAGTAGCTGTGAAGCATATATACAGTCCTCAACAGTTAGTTACTGGCTGGCATGCATAAGTAAATCTGGCATACAAGTAGCTTGTTAATTAAATTCCTAGAAACGTGAGTGTGCTACACGAAATGTAGGGTTCTGTACAAATCTAACTGAAAATGTCATGTGAACACATGCAGATATGTAGATAAAGAAATATGAATAAAATCAATAAATATGTAGCAGTAGCATCTGCATCTTGGACAGTTAGTATGTCAGATATAGGTCAGGGATATAATGAACTAGCCAAACCCATTACACAACCTACTGCATGTTGCCAAGTGTAATAAGACATGTAGGGGATATACACCTGCAGTCAATTGAAATGCAGTGTAGATTAAAAGTACTTATAAGATTTTAATTGATGTTTCTTTATACACCCTACTGTATGTGCATAAGCAATGCAATTCCACAACTCAATGGGTATGTGTAATCTCAAAACATTTGTTGGGAGATATGTCCTATTGTTCTATAATTATCTGCATTCACTTTGATGCATGTGCCCTGTTCAAACACCAGAATCATGGTGGTCTGTTGCCACCACTCATCTCTGCATGCTGTTGGAATGTCCACTGTCATTCAATATATGCATGTGTTATGCTTGCTGTTCAACTGTTGGAACCTTGGTGTGTTGGGTTAATGGGAATATTACTGCATGCTGTTACAACTAACCTGGAATGCCATTGTTTATGTTATAATTAAACACACTTAATCACAGAACATATGGGAAGGCCAGTCCCAGCGGTCCCACCTGTCCCTCCTCAGCGGGAGAGTGCACCTGGCACCAGCAGGTCCGGTGCCCAGCCTGGGCTCCCCTCCTCCATTGGTCCTGTGCCACCTTCGGGTGGAAGCGCTGCAGGGGATGGGGCTCGTCCCCCCATGCAACCGTGGGTGGAGAAGGGCCAGCTGTCACCCTTCGAAGGGTCCTGGCTGTGGTGCGTAGGGAGATCCAGCATTCAGTCGCTGATCCCCTACGCCAGCTCAAGGTGAGAGTGATGCATCTCATGGGTGAGCCTGCCCATCCTACGCAGCCCCCAGCACAGCCACCCCCGGGGCTGTGAAGGTGCAGTGGTGACTGCTCATGGGTGGGGATCTCAGTTTCACTGTTACCATCTGTGGGCTCATGGGCTTGCGATTTCCAAACACCCATCCCCGTCAATTGTGCTCACCCACCCCATGTATCATACACTGCTCCTGTATGCGTCTTGTTTGTCTTGTCTCTTCTCCTCCCCAACCTACCTCGCCAAATATACCTACTTCCTCTACCTCACTTTCCACTCTCACCTGAAAAGAAAAGGGGGCAATCTGTACCCACAAAAAAATTACACCCCATACATAGCTTCCCATTTTGCACACATGCCCTCTGGACATGTTTATTTATTTATTTATTTATTTGCAGTTGGTTTACCAGGATAGTCCATTGGGCCAAGATGAACCCGTTTTCAATGGAGTCCTGGGGAGAAAAGCTCCATTAACAAGGTTATATAGTTATACAAATGTAATAAAAGATTAGCAATCAAGTTATCAATACAATACAATTACACAGTTAGAGCATAACACTGGTGTTGACTGTTGCAGATGGTACTTTCTATAGAAGTGATTCAGATTGCATTTTATACAGAGTTAAAATGCTGTATTTACAGAATTGTACAAATTACAGTTTGTAGATGGTACATACTATAAAGTGAGTCATATTGCAGTAATTGTAGAATTTTACAGAATTACTGTTTAAGGATATAGAATCAATGTTTCTTTACCAGATGCAAGGGAACTTATTAGCAGGAGGAGGAAGAAAATAAGGTAGTTTTGAAAATATGAGGGTGGAAGGAAGAGCATTGAAATTATGAAGGGTGGGTGCAGGAGCATTCCCACTGCGTTATAAATGAGAGTAAAGATATTTTTTGAATGTAAAGTGGTTGAAGGTGGTACGAATAGCTGGAGGCAGGGAGTTCCAGAGACGTGCTAAACTATAAGATAGAAGTTTTTTACCTGGGGGGCGTAATGGTATGTGTAGTTCAAGTAGGTTCTGGTTATTGGTTCTGAGTTGTCTGTTACGAAGGTGCATTTTAAAGGCATTGGAGAGAGATGGACATAGCAAGGGTTTAAAGATGAGCTTGTGGGCAAGAGTGAGTTGAGAATATATGAGTTGGTTGTGTAGTTCTAACCATGTTAGTTTGTGGAGAGAAAAGCAATGGTGAGTAGATGCTTTGTGGCCACTAGCGAATTTGGCTATTTTATTGTAGCATGAGAAGAGTTGTGTTTTGAGGGAAGATTGTAAGTTAGTCAGGAGTGGGGCACCATACAGAAGAGAGGGAACAAGGAATGAGGAAGAGAGAGTTCTTTTAGTAGTGGGTGTAAGGAAATGATTTTGTCGGTAGAGCATACCTAGTTTTTGATGAGTCTTTTTGATATTAAGTTGTATGTGGGAATGGAATTTCAGCTGATTATCAATTTGAACCCCAAGTAACTTTGTCTCTGGCACCAATTCCAAGGATGTGTTGTTATTACTGGTGATTAAGAAGGAGTTTGTGTTGGCAGAGATGTGTTTAGAGGGAGTAAAAACCATTAATTTGGTTTTAGAGGCATTTAATGCTAGATGGTTTGTTTTCATCCATTGCTCAGTGATACAGAATGCATCTTGTGTGAGTTTTTGCAGTACTGGAATGGATGTGGCAGAGCAGATAATGGTTGAATCATCTGCATATTGAATAATATTTGAGAATGGTACAGAATTATGGAAATCATTTATGAAGATGTTAAATAGTAGAGGACCCAATATGGAGCCTTGGGGGACCCCAGTTGGAGTACTTAGGAATGAGGAAGTGGCTTTTTTCCATTTAACAGCTTGAGATCTATTAGATAAGTAGCTAGAGAACCAGTTTAATGAGGAGGGACATAGGTTAAGTTGGGAGAGTTTATTAAGGAGTAGTTTATGGGAGATAGTGTCAAAGGCTTTTGAGAGGTCCAGTAGTACGGTAGAAACAATATGTCCAGAGTCTCTGGCCTTGTTTATGGTTTCTAAGAAGGAGAGGAGGGCTGTCATAGTACTATGGCCAGGTCTGAAGCCATGCTGGGTTGGAGTCAGCAGGTGATTGTCTAAGAGATAAGGAAGGAGCTGCAAATGGATACACTTTTCAAGGAGTTTCGAGATGGGAGACAGAATAGCTATGGGACGGAAGTTTGTAGTATCATTATTATTGCCACCTTTGTGCAGAGGTATGATAAAGGCCTTTTTCCAGATTTGGGGTACTTTGCTTTCTTGGATCGAGCGGTTTATTAGTATACTAATGGGATAGGCAATGGTTTCAGCTGCTATGCTAAGAAAGTATAAAGGAATATTGTCTGGGGCATTAGAGCAAGGCTTTAGTTTCTGGATCAGCTTCTTTATGGTAGATGTGGGGATAGGTTTTAGTGAGAAAGTAGGAGAAAGGGGGGTGAGGTATTTGAGGGTGGTGGTTCTGTGGAGGGAAAGAGAGAGGTAATAGGAGTGGATGGAGGGGTATGAGAGGATTGGGGTGAGATTGGGGATGTAATGGTGTCAGAGAATGAAGAAGTTAGCTTGGAAATAGAATTTATGAAAAAAGAGTTAAATTGTGTAGCCAAATCAATGTCTGAAGCGTTGGGGTCTGGGCTAGGGGTGGCTGTTTTGCCAGGATTGATAAGGGTAGAGATTCCTTTCCAGAATTTTTGAGGATTTGTCTTATTAGTATTTTGGAGTATGGAAAAGTAGTTTTGTCGATCTTTAATAACAAGCCTTTTTACTTTGTTTCTAAGTGTTTTAAATTCATTGTGGGTGAGTGGGGTTTTATTTTTATGGAAAAGTCTCCAGGCCTTATCTCTATGGCGCATGGCTGTTAGCGTGTCTTTGGTTAGCCAGGGGGTGGTTTTTAGTTTTATTCTTTTGGTCCTGATGGGAGCATGGTAGTCTAGAAGGTTGTGTTGAAATGGGCCATGGCATTATCTAGGGGTAAAGCATGCAGGATGTTCCAGTCAACTAATTTAAGAGAGTCAGAGAAAGCTACTGGGTTGAAGTTTTTATGATTGCGGGTAGTAATGTAGTTGTGAGTTCTTTGTATAGGCGCTTGTAGTCGATAAGTGAAGATAGGAAGGTGGTCACTAAGGGAGTGTGGAAGGGTCCCACTAACAGGGAAGTAATGAGGGTGGGAGACTAGAATCCAATCTAGAATACTACCTTTAGGGAGAGTTTTAGAGGGGCGAGTAATGTCGTTGATTAGTTGTGAGAAGCTGTAAAGGTTGATATTGAGAGGGCTTGAGGGAGAGTGAATGGCAGACCAATTGATATTGGTGTCACCCAAAATTATGATTTCATTGTTAATGTTGGTGGAGAGCCAGCAAAGAATATTCTCAAGAGTGGTAATATTGTCACCAGGGGGAATGTAAAGGGAGGCTATACATATGTGCTTGAATTTATTGACTTGGAGTAGTGACAGGATTAGTTCAGCATTGTTAAAAATGGGGATGGGTTTGTTATAAGGGGTGACTGACAAGGAGGCTGAGTATAGTAAGGCAACCCCACCTCCTTTTTTTTTGGGTCTGTCTTTTCTGATGATTGAGTAATTTGGTGGTATAATCTCCTGATCCTTTATATGGGGTTTTAACCAAGTTTCAGAGATAGATAGTATATTGGGTTTATTATATGTAAGCCAAGCATGAAGGTTAGGTACTTTGTTAACTATACTTTGGGAGTTTAGAGAGGTGAATAGTATGGATTTATCTACATTGGTAGAGATGGAGGGGCCAGGGTTAGGGTGGATATCTCCTGAAAGTAGTGAGGTAGTTAGATAAAGGGTTAGGTAGGAGAGGTATTTGGACTGCTTAAAGGTTATGTTGGTCTTTATTATTTGAGTAAGGGGTTTGTTATCAACTATGGTATTAAGGTTAAATAGAGTGTTGAGAATCTTATAAGTGAAGAAAAGATGGTTTTGTATAGGATAAATATGTGGAGATATTGTGGTGTAAGTTTGTAAAGGAGGTGAGTTAAGATGTATTGTTGTGTGGAAGGCCTGTGAATGGTTAAAAAGTGTGGGCTGAGTGAGGTAGTGAATGTAGACCATACTGAGGAGTAGTATTAGAAGAGTAAAGAAAGATATAGGTTTTAGGAGCATTGTGAAGATGGGTCTGAAAGGTAGGGGATGCGGATGGTAGTAAGCAGTTTGTAAGTTATAGAAAGTAAGTTTAGTAGGGTTCTGTGTGCAGGAGGTAGTAATGTGTCTGGGTAATTGTGGGAGGGGAAATATGTAAGGTTAATATGAGTGGAGTAAGGGAGGGTGTAGGTATGAGTAGAGGACACTAGAGGGAGGAAAGCTGGTTAGTGTGGGTGTGGGAGGGAGTGGTTATAGAGAGAGCAATGGAGTGTAATTGGTCAGGTGATATTGTGGGTGTGGTTGTGGAGGTATAAATGTAGATATAGTGGGGGCAGGTGGGAATTGGGGGCAGGGTAGGGGAGCGGAGTGAGCCCGCAGGGCGAACGGAGCGGGAAGAGCCAAGAGCTAAGGAAGACTATCAGTAGAACTGTTAAGTGGAGAAGGTGAGTACAAAGGACCAGTGATTAGTGGAAAGGAGTAGCAGCAAGCTTTTAAAGGAAGGAGTGAGAGAGAGAAGCTAGTGAACATGTAAACTGATAATTATAATTGGCAGTATAACATACTTTGTTGTCCTCACCCCTCCTCCCAGGGGTGGAAGGTTTCAAATTTCACTCCAAATTTATTGCATATGCACAGCTGTTGCTGGTAAAGAAATGGGCAGCTATGGACCTTCCCTACACCTGTCCTGCACATCCTGAGCTTGTTTTTCTACTGTCTTTCCCTCTTTGTGCCCCCTTTTTCACCACTTTCCTATCTCCCCATTTTCTTTTCTTTCAAAGAAACTAGCATGGAGGTTAGCAGGAGTAAGCACTTTTAAGCAGTAGTAAGCAGGTTTAAGCGAGTGTGTGCATGTGTGTGCTTAGCTAAGCATTGCGCAAACCCACACAAACCCGCTTATAACTGCTTAAAAGTGCCTTAGTCACTCTACATGGCAGGGCCCTTGTTCTGCTGAGCAGCAAAATAAAAAACCTCTGTCAGTCTCCAACCCCGGACCTTGGACACACTAGACTGCATGAATTACCACTAAACCACAGCAGATATACAATAACCTGGTGCTGAAATAAATATATCATGCATTAAAATGAGTGAATGTAAAGGAAAAACAGGAAGGCCATAACACAAAGCTTGTTCTGTGGATCTTTACCAGCAATTGTTGTGGAATGCATTACATGAGTGTGATATGAGAAGCAGCCAGTCTAGCAGCAAACAATGTTACAGAGGCACTTTTCAACCCCCACATAGTATCATAGCAGGATAAACAGTGGCATATCCGATTAGGGTAGAGGCCATACTTCCTAACTGTGACTACTTTTCAGGGATGTCCCTGATTGTAAAACATATTTTAGCTGTGTCCCTCTGAATCTCTCTGAAAAGTACTGACGTCAGTCAGAAAGGTGGGGAATTACACAATGAATACTGAGAATAATAACAGTAGACACCACTTGTACTTCATAAAAGGAGTACTAATCCATATGCACTGCTTCAATCAAGTCTACACTTACTGTCTCTATTACATGTAAGGTGTACCTCACTTTTAACTACCTATCCCTGACTCCATGCAAATATGTATCTGAGTGTTTCATAGGCCTGGTAGAGGCACAAACACACAGGCATATCAGCTATTTTGCTGTTACACACTCTGCAAATAGCTATGGTAGGACTTCCACAAGCATACCTTTATGTAGGAGTACAACACAGAAATACCAAAGGATGTAGCCATGTACTGGTAGCAACTGACTGTAACAATGCCATTGTACCAGTGATGAAAACACCTGTGGGTTGCACAGACAAAGAATAACAGTCTAACATTTGACTACCATCTGGATAGGTTCACAGTTGGGAACTATGCAGACAGACCACCTGCCTTGATAAACTAACAGGTACACACCAATCCTTTAAGTCTAGTAAGATAACATTCACACAATAATACATAATTCTCTCTGTATGTCAGCATCCCCCCCACAATTTAAATATACTTGTGTGTTTAGGGTCTACCAAGGATGTAGGTAGGCATACACAGTACAGCAATTGTCCAGTTGTCCTGAGAACCCTGTGCTAATGTCAACAATAAAAACACAAACCCTGCAGAAGTGAGTACATTAATATTCACAGTATAACAGTTCACAAACAGTTCATGTGCCAAAAGAATACTTCTCAATAACTACGTTTGCATGGCAGTTAATTATATGAGTAGAAAATAAACTACATAGTCACATAAATGCTGTGTAAGCATTTGTAGGGTTGAGTTAAACTCTACACTGATAGCTCTGTACTGCAAGTGGCAACAGTCAGGTCTGAGTACAACATGCACATCACTGTCTACACCTTTAGCTTCAGATATAAGAAGTATACCAACCTTCTGACTTACACAACAGTGTCCACAGCAAACAAGCATGGGCCCCACTATGGAAATCTGAAAGGGCTACGCCTACATACCTTAGCAATTTATAGCATTGGGTTGCTCTGACAGTGAGTACTGCAATTACCACACAGCAGGCTGTATGCATTTACCAAATGCTGGGCACCAACTGGTGCAGAGGGCATCACATGCACATGTGCAGATACCTATAAAAGTAGACTGTACTTCCTATCTCCACATGCAATCATTACATTGCACATGTCAGCAACTCTAGAACTCCTGGAGAGTAGTGACAAACTTTAGTACTTCATAAAGAAATCTTTAATTAAGTAAAAATATATTTACTTAATTCTAACCTTAAATATATTAATTAAGAAAAAAAAAACTTAATTAGTAACCAAAAATAAAACTTAAGTAAAAAACTTTACTTAATAAATAAAAAAAAAATTGTCAAAGCATACACAGATGGACCTGAAAGTAACAAACAGGTATGTAACAGATTTGTAGTTACCGGCAAGTAGTAGATGTTTATGATTAGTACTGTACATAATCTGAAACATGCATATGTGGCAGCAGTAGGTATGCATGCACTGATGCCATGCATAACTACTGCCATGGACAAATTAGTGTGTAGCTGTGTGCAGTGGGACATAACTGTGACATATGTAGCTCAGCATTATATGTCGAACATCTGAACATGTTATCTATGGTCTGCAGAGTACTGCGTATAATGGCAGTTTGGGGGAGTAATGCAAACACCTATATAAACTTGGATGTGACAGAGTAAGACATGCATGATAGTCACATAATGTGTAGCTTAGCATTGGCAACTGCTGTACCAGGCTAGTATATATACTCATAGGTTCATAGGTTCATAGGTTCATACTAGGCTATCTGCCCAAGGGCATTTATAAGCCTAGCCCATAGTTATGTGGCTTTCACCACCCCTTTAGTTTGAATAAAAACTATGCCTATCATTTTTCTGTGCCTCTGTCAAGCAGTGACACTGAAGTAATCCCTGGGGTATATCTGCGATCTCCCATCCATTGGTCAAGATTCCTCTTGAACAAGGCCAGCGAGGTGCTCTGCCTCACATGTACCGGGATTTTGTTCCACAGCATAGGGA
This sequence comes from Protopterus annectens, assembly GCF_019279795.1. NCBI lineage: Eukaryota > Metazoa > Chordata > Ceratodontiformes > Protopteridae > Protopterus > Protopterus annectens. The sequence continues at coordinate 1,427,723,418 of NC_056739.1, read as the reverse complement.
GTCTCTGGGTGATGAATCTGTCCCTCCAGCACGTTCTATTTATAACCGTGTCAAGGTTTAAGTCTCCCGCCCTTGTGGTTCTGAGGGATCTAGATTTTTTTGAGGTGAAGCATATTCATCAAATCTGGGTTTGACATGGCCTTATATGTCAGGCACAGGTCACCTCTGAGCAAGCGGTATGAGACTGAATAGAGCTGGAGTTCTTTCAGTCGGGCAGCATAAGACATATTTTTGAGACCCTTTATCCTTTTGGTGAGGAACTTTTGGGGCCTTTCAAGCTGCATCAGGTGTCTGGTCAGATACATTCCGAACGGGGCATTGTACTCAATCATAGGTCTAATGAGTGATGAGTACAGGGGGACGATGACCTCCCTTGATCTAGATGTGAATCCCTTCTCCTGTACTATTACTATATACACACATGTGACAACTGTCCATGTGGTAGCAAGGCCCAACAGGTTATCCATGAGGTGTACAGACTTACAACAGTGTGGACCCTGTGTGTGTATGGCACACACATATGGAGAGATATTTATGTGTCTGATATATTAGCATCTGAACATGTGCATAGAGCAAGGAACATACTGCAACTGTTTGTGAAGGGTGGACATTTATATGTTGGTGCAGGTTGTTATGTGCATATTTATATGTAGGTTGTAGTGTTTGGCAAACAAGACAGCATACAGTGCTTGCATATGACATGTGGTGTTTAAACGTCGTGGGTATGATTAGGTAGGTTTTTAGTCTTCCAGATAGGGGGTCCTGCTAAAGATACATGGGCTGAGAATACCTTCCATGCATTCTGCACAAGACTGTGCAATATCATTGCATAATTGCATCCCTCTCAACCTTTGCATAATTGATATTCCCACCATGAAAGGTGGACTGTATATGTGCCTATATGTATATCTATATGTACACCAATGGATGTTCATATGTACGCTCAAGCTCAATGTTGTAAATGTATTGCCATCCCTTTTATTAAAAACCCTGTATCCATGAACTACCACATAGGTGGTAGTCTACTCAACACCAAAAGTGTGATAAGAGACTACGGGACACAGGTGGACAGTAGTGTCCCTATTGATAATCACAGTGCCACACTAGTCATGTAAACTGAGTACGGTCCACATGTCATCAGAAAAGGTGCGTCATCCATAGAAAAAGAGGTCAGTGTTCCACTGTACTAATCAGTCATAACACCCATCATAGAGGACATTGGCCCTGTTGGTATGCATCTCAGAAGACATCCACAGCGACTGTAGATGCCAGACACATACCTCACAAAGAGTATTACCAGACTCAAACAGATGCCCTATGCAGACTGTATTACAAAACCACAGCTACACTGTGTCGCATACTGCCTACCCAGAGGCAACCTCTGCCTAAAATACAAAGCTATGCCAAACCCACAGGTGTTGGGCATGCTCCATATAAGCAAGTTAAACTCCATACAAGCTACACACTGTAGTGATCTAAACCCTGTAAGGTCAAAAAGCAGAACATGCTGGAGTGGTACATTATCATCTCAGACACATGCCATACTCTGGAACTAACTACCTATCAATAGCAAATGAAGGTCCTCATTAGCAGTTGTCATTAATAATCATGATGATCGGATGTGAGATAGGAAACACAACCCGGGAATCACCTCTGTGGCTCTGCATGACTGGGGCACAGAACACATTACATGGGTGTTGAAGGGCAGGGTACCCTATGGCTAGGCTTCCATAGGCCCTATGGATAATAGCCTATTAGCTACCTAGGACCCGATACACAAACACATGTACTTGTTGCATTACTTGCATCACTCTCGTAGTGGCAATACCAGCCCCAGCAATGTTGAGGCTGGGCTGTCAATAGACCATCCTAGATGACCACATGCACATGGCTCTGGCCAGTCCCAGCAGGGACATGGGTCCAGTTGACATCCCTCTGCCTCTGATGATAGTACCCAGTCTGGCTTAGTACCCGATACTGTCTGTGGCACCCCTGGCAGGCACAGGTACTGTATCCATGGCCGGAGACAGTGATCTGTACAGCCTGCCAGGTACAGTCTCCGGCTGTCCCACAACCTCCCATATTTGGCAGCCACAAGGTGGAACTGTGTGCATGCAGACACACACACGTAAACCAAACACCTAGGGCTAACACATACACACACACATTACACAAACATTGACCCATACTGTACTGTTGTCCCACACACACACACACACACACACACACACACACACACACACACACACACACACACACACACACACACACACACACACCTGTTGATTGGATGGGTCATTTCCGGACTCTGGCAAACCAACACGCCCTGTGCATATGATGAAACTGTGCCACCTCCTGTCATCTGTGACAATGATGCAGGAACAGGCTTACATGGTGCTGATGCACAGGGTGACCTAATAGCAGTGTAGCAATGTTAGTATGTTGTCAACGGCAAAGTGTACTGATATCCTTGTAGGTATATCTGAGCAGGCATGAAGCATTAAAGCTATGATTATCAATGTAGTATTGTTTACACCAGTGTTAATTCCAAGAATGTATTGTCCACCCATGTGCCACTTGGCTGATGTGTGCGGTACTGGCAGCATGTGTTGGTGAGTGGATGGTACATGTGTGATGTGTGCAGTACAGATTTGCAGGTATACATTTGTGAACATGGTGGAGGTGTATTGTCTGTATGTATTTGCATAGTGGACACATGGGAAGGGTGACATGCCCTATATTACACAGTGTTAACACTTCATATTTCCTATTGTTGGCCAGTATGCATTTTACTACACATATGTTACAACTTGGGTACACATGTGTGTATGACATGGTTTGACATTATGCTGTGGGTGATACTGTTTATATCAGTCATTGGCTTGCATTCTGGTAGTATACATAACCTCAACAACCTGATTTTACCCAATCGTTAGATGATGTCTTGACAACTGACACACAGATGTAGGATACATAGTAGCATTTGAGTCCTTCCGGTACTATACTATACCAGTAACCAGTGGTATTGCCTGCCACCCATTCCTGGGACCAGTCATGTTTGGCATGTAGCTGTCCTAGGTACAAGCAAACACACTAGGGATATGTCCGTCCAGATCTGGTAATGCATACAGTGGCCTACAATGCATTCTCCGGAAGAGACACTTATCCTCCACAAGGGTATCATACAGACAGATACCTGTTGACCAACCCATGCTGTAAAGCTATAAGCCAACTATAGCATAGTCATCCACATTTACTATACATAGTATCCTGACAGTACCACATTGGAAGTAGCCCAGAACATGTAGCAGGGGTACCGATGTGTACATACAGCCACATGGTATGTCATCTGTCCTTTGGTATTCACATATCCAAGGGTATGCTGATGTCCCTCAGTGCATCACATAAGCAAGAAGGGGTCTGTATGCATATCCACGGAGGTGTTGTACACCTATAATGAATGGCCCTTACTGATGGACTGTGTTGTGTTTGAACATGTCTGACATATACCCCAGCCATGAACCCTCACTCACACTATTCTATAGAAACTGTCATGGGTGTGTGTGACACAGATGACCTAGGCCATAGATCACTACAGTGGCTGGCCTTGCCACATACATACATATGTGACCTAAGGTCTGAGAAGCAGCAGCACAGACTGTCAAAGGTAACAGATGTATTCATGAAGAAAGCAGGCTTCGCACCTATGAACTAATCGAGGTCACATGTACATATATGTATTTGTCACACAGATAACAATTGAGGTCACATGTACATATATGTATTTGCCACACAGATACCTGAAGTGTGCAATGCACATACTGTTGTTTTACTGATATGTCATACAGTTGTAAAAGCAAAACCCACAACACATTGACCAACAGTGTCACGCACACACACACAGCAATTCCAGGATTCAAACCACTGTCTAACTATGTTACGATTCTAGAGTGGTACGCATTAATACACTGTGCTATATGCTTTACTGGGTGATTTCCTTTCCACTGCTATATGTGTGAGATACTGACATCATCAGACTTGCCAAAGAGGAATTTACCTCTTTTAATGTGTTTTCCCAGTCTCCAAAAAGGGCACTCCTCTTAAAGGGAATCACACACACACACATACACCACCCCAACACACACCGAACAATTGCAGGATTCAAACCTCTACCTAACTACGTTAGGATACTAGAGAGATACACATTAACACGGCACACAATATGCTTTAATGGGAGTTTTCATCTCCACTGCTGTATTTGTGGGATACTGACATCATCAGACCTACCAAAGAGGAGTTTACCTCTATTAATATGTTTTCCCAGTCTCCAAAAAGGGCACTCCTCTCAAAGGGAATCACATACACACATACACCACCCCCAAACGCACTGAGCAACTGCAGAATGAAACCCCCTACCTAACTATGTTATGATACCAGAGAGACATGCATTAATATGACATGCTATACTGGGAATTTTCATCTCCACTTCTGTATTTGTGGGATACTGACATCATCAGACCTGCCAAAGAGGAATTTACCTCTTTTAATGTGTTTTCCTAGTCTCCAAAAAAAGGCACTCCTCCCAAAGGGAATCACACACACACACACACACACACACACACACACACACACACACACACACACACACACACACACACACACTGAGCAATTGCAGGATTCAAATCCGTACCTAACGATGTTATGATACTAGAGAGATACGCATTAACATGATGCACTATACGCTTTATTGGTGACATTTGTTTCCACTGCTGTATTTGTGGAATACTGACATCATCAGACTTGTCAAAGAGGAATCTATCTCTTTTAATGTGTTTTCCTAGTCTCCAAAAAGGGCAATCCTCTCACAGGAAATCACACACACGCACTGAGCAATTGCAGGATTCAAACCCCTACCTAACTATGTTATTATACTACAGAGATACGCATTAACATGACACCCTATACGTTTTATTGGGGGTTTTCTTTTCTCCTGCTATATTTGTAGGATGCTGACATCATCAGACTGGACATGGTAATGTGTGTGCACTTTGTTTTATGCAATCCCAGGAATGAACCATGTGGGTCAGCAGGTGTTAACAGCTTGAACAGGACTCCACAATTCTTAACTTGTGTGATCTCTCTGTGGACAAATTGCCATTTCTTCATATGACAATACATATTTGTGCACATGTTGTTGATTTTGTGGATACAACATGTGTCTGTGATGTTGATAAAGGGCTATTCAGAGTCTATGTGGGACGTGTGTAGCTCCTTTCAGTGATGTGTGCCCTGGGTAGCTGCCTTGCAAACAGTCTAGCAGGTTTGGGAACCATGATCTGCCCATGATCATACCACAGTTGGTAGGGTTGTGTATTTGTTGGCTTCCAATAGCTCTATTTATGACTTCAATCATGATGGACTCAATGGCCTTGCAGATCAGACGTCATAGGCTTATAGGACTATAGTTCCCATGGTCTGTTGTGCAACAACACTTGTGGGGTGTGCCATATGTTGCTGTAACACATTCAACAGTTTCAGATCCTGTAGAGAGGGTGAGGCTCAACAGACTGTTCAGGTGCAGGGTCTGTTTGTTCTGTAGTTCACTTATGACACATATAGGGAAACAATGTAATCCAATTGATGCCATGTTTTCGGCTTTGGAAGGAGTTGTTTACCCATTCTACATGTGATATCTCCTGGTATGATGATAGGGACTTTTGTCAGTGGGAGGTGAGTATGTATGTATGGGCCTGTCTGACAGGATGTCGGCATTGTCAGTCAGGTACAGTTGGCCCTGACTCAGGACATATATGAGTGTACATTGCTATGTATGACATAGCTGAAGGAAGTGTCATGGTTCTGTCTGGACTCCTTCACAGATAATCTTTTCAAAACACCAACAAACCTGAGCACTATACCCCTGTTACACTTTTTTACACACTTAATACCCTACTGATCCCTTTTGATCAGTCAACAGAGAGTATGTCATCATAATATCCTGGCATGTCCAAAGGTTGGTTTCGTGTGTACTCTCCAGTCCAGCTGGTGAATATGGGAATTTTGAGGCAATGCTACAACTACCTTATGTACACAGACAACCCTCACCTCCTCCAACAAACTCAGATATATGTGAGAGATGCAACTACATAGACAAACAGGAGGCTGAGCTCTCCCGACCCATGACTGGCACAGTCTATCAGGTGGGGAAGGTAACCACACACACCACAAATCCAGTCTCACATAGACCTATAGTGACAGCTAACAAAATACATTACCACACAAATACATACTCGGAGGCTCTAAATAATATCTGCCTAAGCAGCAGAGACCTCCTAAGTAGACACCCAAACAACTGCTACCCCACAACAATACCCACATATTACATGGTTCACAAAGTCAGTGTGCCACACAGTCACTGCCCTTAGGGCTAAACAACACACCTAATACACTTGTAATAAGTGACTCTATTGTCAGACACACTGACGTCACACTCACCAGGCTGAACTAGGAAAAGGACACTTTGAGCTGTCTGTTGGGTGGCAGTTTCCGCCACATAACACATGCACTCAGGTCACTCCAAAGCAAGTACAAATATGGCTCCATCATTGTCCATGCTGGTGTGAATGACCTCAAATGTTCCTCCCTGGACTACATGACAAGAGACATAGAGGAGCTCTCTGATCATGTAACCCAGGCCAGTATGACCCTGACCTTGTGTAGCATCTTACTCTCACCAAGAATGATGGCACAGTTTACAGACAAGCTGATCAATTTAACAGTTGGCTAACATATTGGTGCCATTCAAAGGGGATCCAGTGTCTGTCAGCCTGGGATGACATGCTCGACATGCCACGTAGCTTCGCTATGGACAGCTTGCACCTGTCACCCCTGGACTTTCGAATACTGGCTAAGGTTGTTTCCACCCCCATAGTTAGTGCCTTTTTTAGGCAAGGCTCAAAAGACAAACCCACCTCCATAGACAATACAAGGTAAAAGAAACTACGGGTAATGCTGCTCAACACCAGATATCTAGACCTCAGACTGCATGCACTCAAGACTCTCCTCAGTATGGAGAATGTCGATATCTGTGCAGTAACAGACACCTGGTTCAGGCTCCCAAAAGCATCCTAGCACTACCAGGTTATACTTCATACCATGCTTTTCAGCTACAAGACTCGGACCGACCAACAAATATAGGGGTAGTATCCGTATACATCACAGATACACACACATCCAGGTTAGTAGCACCGCACGAAGCATCAGAGACCATACATGTGCAACTAACAGTGGGAAAAACTGCCTTTCAGTTTGTAGCCTGCTACAGACCACCCTCCCAAACTCAGGAACCCACTCAGCTTTCCTGGGAACACTGGAGAATATGACGGTCTCTACAAACACCATTATATGGGGTGACTTCAACTACTCAAACATTGACTGGGAATACTACTCAAGCCCCAACACCCTCGCCAAACAGTTGCCAGAATTTCTAAACTCAAATGCTATGTCACAACTGGTCACCACACTCACAAGAGGGGAAAACATATTGGACCTGATCATCACCAACATGGGAACTCTATGTTCCACACCAGAGGTATACCCCTCATTGGTAAAGTCAGAGCATACATTTATCTCACTGGACATCCATATCCCATCCCCACCCCCATCCTAGGTACTCTCGGTGAAGAACTTACCAAAAGCAAATGTCACACTTCTCAAAACCAAGGTGGTATCCTTCAAAGACCCTGGGACAGAGGTAAATACAGCTCAGACATCTGAATCCTTTACAAACACATTCTATTGACACCTACTGGAATGCATGGATCGTGCTATCCCAAATAAAAACAAGACTCACTCCTCCAAAGGCAGGGGACCTGTCTGGTGGACCCCGGCCATAAATAAGCTAACAACAAAAGGAGGGGGCTACTACATGATAGAGCACAATCCCAAAAAGGGAAGGCATCTCTGATCAGTACTGGCAAGAAGCTATGTTCACTCATGAATTCATCTAAGACCCGCTTTGAAAGGTAAATTGCACCAGACACTAAGGGCAATCACAAGGCCTTCTTTAGTTATTTCATGAACCTGGGTGCCAACTCCCAGATCTGCTGTGAGTTACTGCAAAATGACAATACATACACTGAACCCACAGACATTGCCAACATCCTGGCAAACAGGCTCAGTGCAAATGTCACCCCCCATCCCCCCCAATGAGAAAATATCCATCCCAACAGAGTGTAGCCTCCCTGACATCACAGATGATCAGGTGAGTGCTGCCCTCTCCAAAGCAGACAACACAGCATCAATGGGACCGGACGGTGTCCCGGCCTGCATCTTACACAAGCTTCATGATGAACATAACCCTCACATGAAGTCACTGTTCAGTATCAGACTTACTATAGGATATATACCCAAGGAATGGCGTACAGCAACAGTGGTCCCACTCCACAATGGTGGTGCCACAACCGACCCCGGACATTATTGCCCTATAAGCCTATCTATCCTGGTCTGCAAAGCTATGGAGCGTATTATCATGCAACTCATACACACAGACATCAGGAACCTACAGACACTAGCCCCTACACAATTCGGCTTTGTTGTGGGCAGATCTTGCCTGTTGAACATGACTTCTTTAAACAGTTACCAGGTCCATAGACATAGGGAAGGTAGTCCACACAGTCTACCTGGACCTCGCAAAAACCTTCAACACGATACCCCAGTCAGGCATCATACATAAGCTCAACAGCTTAGATATCGACACATATGTCACAAGATGGAGTGCTAACTGGATCAGGGATAGCACCCACATGGTAAGTATTGCAGGTGCCATGTCTGACTCTACATCAGTTACATGTGGTGTCCCACAAGGCTCAGTCCTGGGACCTCTCTTGTTCAGTATATATTTTTCTGATGTACAGGCTAACACAGGAGGAATATGGCTGACCATGTTCGCAGATGACTGCACAGTGGGTGCCATATTTGACTCTCCAGCTGGCACAAGCATCTTCCAAAAGGGTCTCACAGAAATGGATAACTCGTGCCAGAGCAATGGCCTACAGCTCAATGCCATTAAATGCAAAGTCATCCCCTTTGGGAATAACAAAGTGCCCACACATTACCCCATAGGTGTTAATCCATTAAGTACGGCAGAAGTTATTAGGGATTTCGGGGCACGAGTAGTTAGTAATCTGGCCTTTGACAATCACGTTGCCAAAGTGGTTAGACAGACCTTCTATATAGCCCACCTTATCCGAAAAGGTTTCACATCTAGATCAAGTAAAGTCATTGTGCCCCTATACTCATCAGGCCCATGATTGGATACAATGCCCCATTTGGGATGTACCTTACCCAACACCTGCAGCAACTGTAATGGCCACAAAAGTACATCACCAAGTGGATCTAGAGACTCACACAGATTCCCTATGCAGTTCGGCTAAAGTAACTCCAGCTCTACTCAGTCGCTTACCGCCTACTCGGATGTGATCTGTGCCTGTTGTTTAATGCCATGTCCAACACAGAATTAATGGACATGCTCCACCTCAGGATATCCATATCCCTTAGAGCTACACACTCCAGGGACTTAAACCTCAGCACACATATTAATAGAACATGCTGGAGGGACACATTCATATCCCAGAAGCTCCCCTCACTCTGGAATGGGATCACAGTTCCACATAGGCAGAGCCCCCCACTGACCCCATACAGGTGACATCTTGACGAGTGGATGGATGATTGTATATTTACCCCTGGGATCTCTTCTGGGTCCCTGCTAGACAGAGGTACAATAAACTAAATGTAAAAGGCCTATCTTGTGTGACCTACTATTCACAGGCACAGTCTAGTAATCTAACAGGGCTGCGAAAGCCAAACACACTCTGGCTAGGCTAATAAATGCCCTATGGCAGATAGCCTAGTATCAACCTATACACCTATGGTATTGTTTGGGATGCACATTGTTTATTGATGATACTGATTGCAGGTTTTTTATCTTCTTTGCTTTCCCACTTTCTACGAACAGCCTAAATATCTGCAGAGCATATTTTATTATGACAGGGTTCCAATATATTATACATGTGTCTGTTGTCATATAACTGTGTGCACAAGGCAGATTGGTGAATAGTGAGAGGTTCCTGGGTTAACACATGCAACTGTCGGATAAGTGTGGCCCACTGCTGTACTCAGACATGGCCTAAGTGTGTGAGTATGCCCAGTCTGTCCTTTCAGTGTTTTGTTGCCTGACATTTGTCTCATTTATTCAAGTGTGTGAGCATGCCCAGTGTGACCTTTCAGTATGTTGCTGTCTGAATTCCACTACATTTGTTGATGTGTGTGAACATGACCAATATTAACATTTATACTATATGTGTGTTGAAAATCAGGTTCTATTCTTACTGCAGGGCTCACCTTTGTGTCATAACTTGACAGGGATTATGCTGTGCCTGCAGGGTTTCCATGAGATACTTTGCATAGACTTATCAACATTTCTTCATACAGGCTGACCAGTGAAATACTGTCATGGTTTAGTGGTTCAGTATTATGACTGTAGTGCACAGTATCCTGGGTCTGAGGCCTGTCATTGCTTTATATTTTCATACTGAGCAGACCAGACTGCTTAAGGGCCAGTAGAGCATATATGAGCATGTTGGCTTTTGTTCAGCTATGCCCAACATAGACCAAGCTTGTCCAACATTGCTCATCGTTAACCAACATTGCTGAACGTTGCCCAATATTGCTCAATATTGACCACAGTTGTGCCAGTTTTAGTGTGTGCAATTGTTTTACATATACTAAATGGTGGTGAAAGCTGTTTAGCACTGCTTTATATTGCTTAACACATGGCAATCATGCCTCAGGTGGTGCTGCAGGGCTGCCTATGTCAGATGCACATACTGCACTCCCTATACATGTTTGAAAACAGGTAGTGTCAAGTTAGGCATCCCTTTTACTATATGTGCAAGTCAGAGAGATGTATCATTTCCAGGGTTCCTACTGAGCCAGTGTATGTGCTATGCGTTGCCTCTTTGCTAAGGCCAAAGCATACTAGGCACACCTCCTTCTGCCTACTTGGGCAGACTCAGGTTGCTCCTCCTCCGAGTCATGCTCTGCCTGTGATGGCCTTGGCAATGGTGGGGGGCTGTTTGGCCCGGGCCTATGCTGCTGTTGCTGCAGCTGTTTTCACAGGATCATATTATGTAGCATAGCACATACCATGACAATTTGGGTACATGTAGTTGATGAGTACTGCAAGGGTCCACCAGATGTGTCCAGGCACTGGAACCGTGACTTGAGCAGCCCAAACACACACTCAATTACATTTTGTGCGTGTGTCTCATTATGGCATTCCTGTTCAGGTGTGTGTGCATTTCTGATGGGTGTCATCAGCCACGGCTCCAGTGCATAACCAGCATCCCCCACTAGGTGACCATGAGGGATGTCTCCATTGGCAAATGTCTGGTACAGCTGTGTCAGATGCCAGATATGGGAATCATGGTAGCTTCCAGGGCAGCCAGCACACACATTCAGTATTATGCCCTGGGCATCACACACAACCTGGCAGTTGATGGAGGGGAAGCCCTTGCGGTTAAAGTAGACCCTACCCCGCTCACCGGCTAGTTCTTTGATGCATATGTGCGTGCAGTCTATTGCACCCACTACCTCAGGGTATTCTGCTATTTGCTGGAAGAGACACATATTGCTGGCCAATACCTCATGGAAATTGGGGAAATATACATGATCACCGACATGTGCTGATATGGCATCCAGGAACTGGTGCAATACCCTGGATGCTGACGCCTGTGATATCCCCATCATATCACCAGTTGGTGTCTGGAAGGCACCTGTTGCTAATATTCTTAGGCCAACACATACCTTGGTTTCCACTGTAATGGGTTCTCCTCTATTGGTTCTGTGTGTGAGGCGTGGCCTGCACAGCTCCACAATTTGCTGCAAGAGGTCTCTGTCAACTCTATAGTGCTCCACTATCTCCAGCTCATGTAGCCCCTGATAGGTTACCCTGGGCCTGTACACTCTTCTCTGTCTCCTCACTGTGGGTTGTCCAGCAGCATTCGCATTGTCACCACCCTCAGCAAGGTGCATATGTCACCTTATAACAACAAAGGCAGCCCCTAACATTTCTTTGTCTCAGTAAAGCTTTTTCAGTTTTCACTTCTATTAGCTTACTGCAGTGTTGCAGTGTCTCTGAGAGAAACATAGTGGAATGTTGTTTGCAGAGTTTTAAGTGCTGGGCTGGGCTGGGCTAGTGTACTGCCTGTGTAATTGCCTGATTCTGATTGTTTTCACCTGCTAGCTCTGCTAGTACTCCCTGGTTAACTTCCTACTATTTGTTGTGCTTCCTTTTCCCTTTCTGTTTTCTCAGGGGGGCAGCGCCGCGCACACAAGTGCAAACATGCTCACACCAGCTCACACGTGCGCACACATGCTTACATGGACTAAAATTTGCTTATTCTTGCTAAAACACGTGTACACTGGCACAAATGTGCTTACACAACTTTAAACAGCCTTAGACATGCTTCCTCTGGCTTAAATGCACACACACAGGTGTACACGTGCGCACGCAGTCTTACTCGGATATACAGGCACGCACCCGCACGCATACACGTTGCAAGCACTTCAACAGGAAACATTAGTGTTATCCATGGCATACACCTTCAATTTCTTGCCGTTAGCTAGGCTACCTGTTGACACACCTCTTCCAGTGATGTGTAAGTGACAGCAGACACATGCCACTCTGCTCCAATGAGTTTCACTTCTTTCATACATACCCCCCTCGTGATGTCACCTATCTTCTACTCTGTTACTTCCCTTATCCTACTCCTACACTCCAGTGACTGTGCTCATTTGCTATGTAAACTTGGGATTCACTATCCTAACCCTCATTTGCATAGGATTGCCTACTACTGCTTGATTACATCTCTTAGACTGAGCTTCCCCCCTTAGTAACCTCTACTCGGTAGCCATGTTGTCTTCAGCCTGCCATTCCCTTGCATTATAAATTAAGAATTACAATAAAATCCACATTTGTGGAGTTTAATTATTGGTTTTCTGGTTTTTAGAGAGCTGTGCTATGCTTAAACACCAGAGATCGGGATAAAAAAAAATATTTTATTTTTATTTTGCATCGGTGAACATTGCCAATGGCCGTATTTTTGGCCATTGGCATGCTTCCTCAACTGGATGCATCCTTTTTTTGGAGCTGTCACGGCTCCGTTTTGCTATTTGCAGAACCGTACTCAGTTGTCAACTGAGTACATTTCTGCAAATAACACTACTCTTACTCGGACAGGTTCGGGTTTCCTGGATCGCAAATTTACCTCATTTGCATAGCTTTCACCTGCAGTTGAGGTAATTTGCATATCCAAGCCCTGTCCGTGTAAGACTCGTTTTAGGAGCTCTGTTGCACACCCCTACCGGTTGTTCCTGGATTGCTCGGTGTACATGTTTGCTGCATGGAGTCTTACTCTACTCTTAGACTCCGTGCAAGCCTTCGTGAATCCGGCCCTTTGTTTGAAATAAAGTCAAAGAAGTACAGTTGGTTTACAAATGTATTTATTTATTTGCAGTTTGTTTACCAGGATGGTCCATTGGGCCACGAGGAGCCCATTTTCAATGGAGCCCAGGGGATAAAAGCTCCAGAAAACACAAATATTATAAATTACAAAAAATTACAGAATTGCAAAATTTGATTAGTCAATGAAAAGTTAGAAAAATGCAAGGTAATAACAGTTGTAGTAAAAGTGGCATTTGGGGGTAAATGCATGAAAACATTTTCAAATAAATCTACTACTTAATATAATAATTTTTACAGAAATTATAAGGCTATAGGAGGCTATTAGCAGATATGTTTGGTATAGAGATGAGCAAAGTCTACACTAATATTTCAACAGATATAGAAAAGGGGTGTTCTAATCAGCAAACTCATTGGTGTTGTTTTGTAGGGCCTTTGTTTTTTAAGGGACAATTAAAGACTTGTTTTCACTGAGGCATTTAGGAATATTTTATGCAAACACATCCTAAATGAAAATGTGCTCAGTGAGGGAGTTTGTTGATACTATTCATAGCTGTGAAACATTCTTTAGAAAATGCAAGACTACTGAACATATTTGGTATGATTGCACTCAAATTAAATTGTTAGAAGAGCAATAGCCTTTACCTGTTAGCACTATGGTTCCATTAACTGTTGCAGAAATATCACAGGTTAAGGCATATATGCATAATGTTTTGAGTAAAGAGAGTGATGTAATTGAAAAAAATTCACACAGTACTAATGTTACAGATGATGAAGGCAATAAAAGTGGCCAGGCAAACCTGGCTTCCTTAGAAAATGAGTGACAACACTGAAAATGCTTCTGTACTATTGATAAAAGGGTTTAGAATAAAAAAAAAATGAAGAAGGGTAGCAAATGGTCTGCAAAACAGGGGAAAGGCTAACCTAACTATATGTTTTCTTAATGTCAATAATATTATTAATGCAAAAAAGAATGATGATTTAAACATTATTGCTAATAAATACGATGTATTGTCTTTAGTTCAAGTTTTAGAGCATGCCTTGAATAGTGTAGGGTTTTTCCTTAATATTGTGAAACGTAAAGGGGTTTGGAACAGCCACTATTTTTCTAACATCTTCTTTCTCAAAGGTAGCATAAAGATATTAGGCATATTTTATAGAAATGAGACCATGTAGTTATAAGAGTAGGATCAGTTAAATATGGTCAACAATATTGTTAATGGTTGGAAAACATTTTCTGTGTCCTATCAAAAGAAAGTATGCTTGTTACATTCTATTATTCTTGGTAAATCTAGCTATGTGGTTCATAAAAAAAGGAAAAACAGCTACTAAACATATTTTTTAGTTTTTCAAGGGGTGCAGACTGAATCCCATAAAAGGAGTATAATGTATTGCAAGCTAACTGATGCTAGATTAGGTATGTATAACCCTGTTGAATTTCTTGCTTCTTTGCATTTCTATTGGGTATTATGAAAAGTCTCATTTAAAGATACCGATATAATAGCTGGAGTATTATGGGTTCGATATGTATTACTGTTTGGGATTCTGCCTTAATAAAAACATAAAATTATAAACCCTATATTGTTAAATAATATAATTCAAGATATCTTATAGGTTCATAGGTAAATAATAGGCTATCAGTCTGCAGACTGTTATAAGCCTAGCCAACAACCAGATTCCTATACCTTGCATTCATGTAAAATCCTTAACCATTATGGTAACTCCTCCCCTTTTAAAAGAATGTAAAATTATTTCCAGATTGCTTTACTGCATAGGAAATTATCTTGTGAGCTCATAATGGATGTGTTTAATTATATTAGACCATGGGCTAGTCACACTACAACTGTTTTGGGAACAATCTCAGAATGTCAGCTTTGATGTTAGAACGTATGAAATACAGGACTTTCTATGCAGACTTAAACTGGGGTAACTAGTAGTCAAAGGTTTAATGAAATATAAAAAATAAAGAACAGAGACTCTGTCATTATATTATTGTGAGGAAATGATGGAACATGCTTCTAATTTCTTGTGAAATTATACAATTATTTTGGAATGCTGTTATATCTTCTTTTTCATTGGCTAAACTTCAACATGCCTCCTTAGAAATATTAATGTTCAGTACATATCCTTACTTGTACACAACAGAGGAAAGAATATTATAGAATTATTGTTAGTGTTGTCTGGTTGGTTTGATTCACCAGATGTAATGAATATTATATATCTAGAACTGCTCTTTAACACTGATAAACTGAAAAAAAAATCAGTTATATAAAAATCAATGGAGAATAGGTTCATAGTTTCATAGGAATCTACTAGGCTAACAACCACAAAGGCCTTTTTAAGCCTAGCCATGCATCCCAAATCTCTGACAAGTTCTGATACCCTTGATAAGTGTAAGCAGGGGCCTGGGAGATGAAACATTTCAGGTTGCCTGTGTCCATTAGAGACATAGGTACCAAACCAGGGATGAATTTCCTATTCACATTCCAACTATCCAAGTTGCACTTGAAATGGGTTAGGAAGGAACTCTATTTCACATGGATGGGGAGCCTGTTCCAGAGACAGGGTAGTCTCTGTGATACATACGTGTCTCTTCAGCAGGTCCTATTTATATCATAGCAAGGTTTAAGTCTTTAGAATGGGTAATTTTGGTGCTGTTTGTTTTGTGGATATGCAGGAGGTCCAGAGTGGGGTCTGACAATGCCCTATATGTCAGGCATAGATCGCATAGATCTCTCCTCAAACGCCTGTAAGAGGCACAATACAAGAATAGGGCCTTGAGGTGGTCTGCACAGAACATTTTACTTACGCCCTGGATTATTTTAGTGAGGAACCTCTGTGGATGTTCCAATTGTTGCATATGCCTGGTTAGGTACATACCAAAGGCATAGTTGTACTCAATGATAGGTCTGATGAAAGCCGAATACTGTGGAACAATGACTTCCTTGGACTTACATGCCACACCTTTGTTTATAAGTTGTGCAACATATCATGATTTCCTCACTGCTCTAGACACGTGATGGTCAAAGACTATATTACTATGTGTAACCCTAAGTCCCTTACTACTAGGTCAACTCTAAGGGGTGTGTTTTCAATACGATAGCTACCAGGGGAGTATGACTTCCCAAAGAATACTATTATGTATTTCTTGGCATTTAGTTTTAGTCCATTGCTCTGACACCAGTTGTCTGTGTCAGCTCTTCCTGGAAAATATCTGTGTTAGTGTGGGATTCAATGATAGCTCCTAATTTTCAATCATTTGCAAATTTAATCAGCCAGAGACCACTGACAATGGCCTTGGGTTCAGAGAAGTAAATGCCAAAAAGGAGTGGTCCAAGGACCAATCCCTTAGATACTCCACTTGTGACTGGCCTCTTTCTAGAGGTGGACTCCCAAATTCTAACTTCTGGGGTCCTGTCTGTGAGCCAGTTAGCTATCCGCTGAGTGACATATGAGTTTGCACCTAACCTCATGAGTTTGTCAACAATGCCCATTTGTGGTATTATGCCAAATGCCTTGGACAGATCAAGGTAGGCACTGTGAACAATTTTGCCCTCATCCATTGCTTCTGTGACCTTCTCAAAGAAGTCCACCAGGTTGAGCAGGCATGACCTAGCCTTGACAAAACTAAACAGGGTTGGGTCAAGTGTCTGGAGGTTTACTATATCACTACTGATTATTTCCTTGATAATTATTTTCATGGCTTTACATGCAAGACTAGTGAGACTTATGGGTCTGTGTTAACCGGGAAAGTGAACTGGTCCCAGGACCCTTTTCAGCCATGACCTGGGCTACACTGACAAAGATAACAACAAACAATAAATGCCTTTAGCAATACCAAGAAAAAAAATACAGCCATAAAGACATTTTTTGACAAAGATTGCACATACAACACACAAGGTGCGACAGTGAACAAGTAAAACATTAAACAAAATTTACTAGAATGCATACATTAGCAATGCTTAACTCTATGTTAACTTAGCAAGTGAATGTGTTATGGCTTCACAAAAGAGTAGAGCAGCTCTCTCTCTTCTGAGTCAGGCAGAAATTAGAACTGATCAATTAAGGACTCATTCATAAGATAGAAGAGGTCACTTAAGGTTAGGGTTGCCACTTTTCTACTGTGCCATTTCCTGACAAACAAGCCCCGCCCCATGCACAATCAAGCCACATCCATTCCTTTTAATAGCCACACCCCTTTACTCTAGCACCCTTCAGCATAAGTCTTTAATATCACATACAGTTACCAATAAGTAGAAAAATGTGCAACGAGTCAAAAGTAAATAAAAAAAACTTTATTTAGCAATACTTCAAAAGGTTCACTACATACAACAGTACATCACACACAAGCATGGGAAAACGAAGCCCAAGTCTCATATCACAGGTAGTACTAAAATGGAAATACAATTAGATATTAAAAACACCAGTTCATTCAAAGCAGTACATTAAGGGTTCACCACACACAATAGTAAAAGAAAAGCAACTGTTTAAAGTATCTTCAGTTTTGCTAGAAATCATTGCTTATACTTGAAGCTATATTTGGCATTTGATCTAGCAGCCTCAAGTAATGGCTGGTTATTTCTCACAAATGAATAAAATTGCGAACAACTCATGTTAAAGTTTAGCTTGACCTGCAACTCTGCCTTCACAAGTGACACAAGCATTCTATTTCTTACATCAGTCGACGCATTCCCCATAAGTGAAAAAACCCTTTCCACAAAGCTATTGCTGGGGGGGATTGAAAGAGCAAACTGCACCAGTCTGTAAAGTGGCTTGCAGTCTGGAGCTTTACTAAAAAAAGTCACCCAACGATCACTTACAGATGCCTCTGTCATCTGTAACAGGGCTGGCAATGCAGCAGTTAAAGTACAGTAGTCTGAGTAAAGTGCTTCAATGTCCACATCCAATTTGAAGAGGTCTGCAACTGTACGCAGTTCTGGCCAAGTTACAGGATGTTGGAGGCTGAGGACCTGCATAGCTTTAAAGGGACTATTATCATAGTCAAACCACTTCTGTAGGTAACAAAGTGCTTTACTGTAAAAATCACAGAAGGTCCTACAGACCTGCTGTGCGACAGCTGGAGTAAAGTGCTGTAAGGCAGATGAAACTTTAGTACCAAAGAACTGGTCATCTAGCCTTCTCTGCAACTCATCTTTTAGACTTTTCATCACGGTGTACAACTCTGGAGCAGAGAGAGTGTTACTTTCAAGTTTTGCTATAGACTTGTGGAATACCTGCAGGATGTAGTGCATGAAATGTATGTAGCACTCTGCCTCAGACACATCCCCACTGAATCCATCCTCATCGGCCTCCACAAATTTCCAGATAAGGGGGTGACAGTCCTCAGGCCCTTGACTAATAAAATAACTTTTAATAGCAGGCCAACATTCTACCAGCCTTGCCACAGCTGGGAACAAAGACAGCCACCTTGTTACAACATGTTGCATTATTTCCTTAAAGTCCTGGTCTAGGAAAGAATAGAAGCCTTTCAACAGTGCCATTTTTTTAGCAGATGCTGAAAACTCACTATGTACTTTCAAAACCAGAGTCTCCACATCAAACTTTGCAAGGGCCTTGCTTGCATGCTTGGCACAGTTATGTATTACATGGCATAAACAGTTTGCTGTAATGATGTGAGGCACCTCAGATTTCAAACTTTTAAAAACAGTCCTGTGCTTTCCATAATTGACTGAGGCATTGTCTGCAGCATAGCTAGCAATGTTTTGTACTTTGAGTCCTTTATGCACAAGGATGTCCTTTAGTCTAGTAAAGATACATTCAGAACTTTCGTTATGATCCTCATAGAAATCAAGGAGTTTCTGTTGTGTGCCATGGGTGTGAGTAAAGTACTGAATAACTAAAGGGAACATTTTTCTGTTCCCTTTATTGGATGCATCTGATCCCACTGAGAAATAGGAATTGCCAAGTTCCTGCAGAAGGAGCTCCTCTGAATGAGGTGCAAGAACATTCATGACAATACTCTCAGATTTTGTCTTCCCACAGGTGAATTTCGAAGCCAAAGTAGAATCAGGGAAGACTGTCGGTGCCAGCTTACCTCCACAATCTATGGATACATATGAGTGACCATGTTTCACTCCAATGTAGACTGCTGTCACTTCAGCTGCAGTGACTTTGGAAGCCTCACTGGTTACACTACGTGGCTGAATAAACTTGGTCATTACGAGGTTCTGCCTCTGGAGCTGAAGGCTTTGATGATGTTTGTCTGACTTCTGATGGCTTTTCAATGCCTTTTCCCCATCCCATTTTACAGTGAAAGTTGTTCCACAGGATGTGCACTTTGCCATGGCATCTGCATTTGGAACAGGTCGCACCCATGAGTAGCTTTGCTCCCACACCTTATTATAACTGCAGAAAAACCTCTTAGGAGACGCGCTTTCAGCCTCTTCTTGATGATCCATTGACCTTTTCCTGAGCATGATTCCTGTAGGATCCTTGCTCAACACTGCAATAAACCAAAACAGCTATTAATAGAAAATCAAAACACTTGTGACCAACACCAGTGCCTGGTGGGGACTGTGTCAGTCAGTAGCCACTAGCCAGAGTTCACATTCACATGTGAATCTCCAGACTTTCACACCCTAGTAATACCAAGTTGGTATAGGGAAAAAAAAAATGAGACTCCTCATGAAAAATTACAGTGAAGGTAAAGCAATGAAAGGCAGAAGCAACTCCTGTCTGAGGGACTTGCAGCTGTTACACATGAACCTGGTGTGACAGCAGAATATGCACAGAAGGCATTCAACTGTGTGTAAAACACATGGGTCAGACACTACAGCAATGCACCAAATTAAGACCCTCTACTTTTATGTAGAAGCCAGTGCAAACGTTATCCAGCTGAGTCTGAACACAGCAAGAAAGTTCAGGCATACTGTGGACTGACGAGATAAAGATGAAACACATGGCAGCTCAGCAATCATACCCTCTGGCTACAATTGTAATAACTTGCATAAAGACAAACAGGACATAGTGTGGGCCGACACAATGATAAACATGAAATATGTAACTCAGCAATTATAATACCCTCTGGCTGCAACAGTAATAACTTGCATAATGATAAGAGACCGTATGGGCAGACATAAAGATGAATTCCGTAGCCCCACAATTCCAGATGCAACACCCCATATTAAGTGCAAAGCACAGAGACCAGTCAACTTGGGGCTGGTTTCTCCCCTTTTCCACTCCAGATCCTCAACACCACCTCCTCCCACTGGCACAGTTAGAGGTGAGCATAGTGGCCAAGTGAAGACCTCGAGCACCGTATTTAACAGTGCTTTGGGCCCCTGCTAAAGCAGTTGAGACATACTTGAGGTCTGATTTATATACACAAGGGAAAGGCTGGCACAAGTTTACTAACTATGCCCCCCTTTTCCCCAGACTACAACATAATCAGCCAGCTACTCCTTATAAGCAACTTTAAGGCCCTAACAAAGTGTGTTCAGTCTTACTGTGCAATAGTAATAAACATTGCTAGTTTGACCAATGCCAAGGTAGTGGCCCAGTGTCACTAAATAAATATTTAAGTCGTCTCAAAACTTAAATATCTACACAACAAAATGTTAGAAAATATCCTGTGTATATTCACTGTAACAAGCTCAAAACCACATGAGATATTTCACATTGACAGTCCCAAAGAAAAGCAACTACATTAAGCCTTGCTATATACCCAAGACACCTAGGAAGAAACACAGGTCAAGGTAAACATCACGGTGATGATAGACTAGAAAAGACAGTTCTACAGTCCAAGCATCCTATACAAATCATGTAATCATATATTCACTGTAACATCAAATGAGCTAAGCTTTGGTATAGACGGTATACCCTAGAAAACACAGATAAAAGGTAAACAGTTGTGATGACAAACTAGACAAAAAAGCTACATTTAAGCCTCACTATACTATGAAGACTGTACACCCTAGAAAGACACCCTAGGAAGAAACACAGGTCAAGGTAAACATCACGGTGATGACAGACTAGAAAGACAGATCTACAGTCCAAGCATCTTAAACAAATCATGTAATCATATATTCACTGTAACATCAAATGAGCTAAGCTTTGGTATAGACGGTATACCCTAGAAAACACAGATAAAAGGTAAACAGTTGTGATGACAAACTAGACAAAAAGCTACATTTAAGCCTCACTATACTACGAAGACTGTACACCCTAGAAAGACACCCTAGGAAGAAACACAGGTCAAGGTAAACATCACGGTGATGACAGACTAGAAAGACAGATCTACAGTCCAAGCATCTTATACAAATCATGTAATCATATATTCACTGTAACATCAAATGAGCTAAGCTTTGGTATAGACGGTATACCCTAGAAAACACAGATAAAAGGTAAACAGTTGTGATGACAAACTAGACAAAAAAGCTACATTTAAGCCTCACTATAATACGAAGACTGTACACCCTAGAAAGACACCCTAGGAAGAAACACAGGTCAAGGTAAACATCATGGTGATGACAGACTAGAAAGACAGATCTACAGTCCAAGCATCTTATACAAATCATGAAGCCATTATATATTCACTGCAACCAAGTCCAAAACCAGATTAGAAACTGTTCTAGTTAATCACCACATGTTAAACATCTAGATAGTTACACACATCTTGTCACCATCAATGAATGAGATAGTGCCAGCACAGCTAGTGAATTAATATAAATTTAATATTTAAAAAAATCACTAGTAGCTGTGCTGGCAATATTTCATTCCCCTTGTCACACTAATCTTTGAAAATCTACCTTAATTCCAAAGAATTAATCCATTAAAAAAATTCAACTTACCTCCAGAAAAATCAGCAGCAGGGCTACTAAAACAAGCTCTCAGCAGCAGAAGAGAACAGGCAGCTAAAGGGCCAGCAAGCAGGGGAACACACCACCACCCAGTCCACAGCATTTCTCCTCCAGCCAGGGCAAGACTCCAGCAAGCAAGGCAAGCAGCAGGGCTAAGGCAATCATTCCAGGCAGCAGGCAGGGCTTCCAGGCAGGGCTTCCAGGCAGCAGGCAGGGCTTCCAGGCAGCAGGCAATCCACTGAAGACGACGTCCAAGCAAGAATTTCAGATCTTAAAGCACCCTTTGTACAGAAGTAAAAGGTAAAAACTGAAGCTGAAGCGCCGCTTTATATGCATACATTTTCGCGGGCTTTGCAGGGCTTTGACTAGTAACTCTACGTGTTGATTGGCTGCTTGCTGCACGAGCCTCATCTGCAGCAAGCAGCCAATCAATGAGAGTCCAAGACGGGAATGTTTTTTTTTTTTTTTTTAATATGCGCTGACGAGCCTGACGCCGCTATTTCCGGACTCTGACAGCAAGAACCGGAGAACCGGAGTGCCCTACTGATTTCCGGGCACTCCGGAAAAAAACGGGCGGGGTGACAACGCTACTTAAGGTTAATCATTTGTTAACTGAGGGGTGGAGCTAGGAACTAAACCTTCTATTTAAGGGGTAAAATAAAGCATTTCTGAGCTTTAACAGAAAGGCTCATCCAGACTCTGCTAGACTTTGCTGTGAAGGAAAGGTTACTTTGCTTTTATTTTTTGTATTTTGTATATTTTAAATACTGTAGTTTGTTTTCTTTACCTTGTGTTTTACCTGCATTCTGCTTTAACAGCATATTAAAACTTCAAAAGAGACCACAGCTCTCTCTCTCTTCTGAGTCAGGCAGAATTTTTTTCCCCGCCCTCTCACCCAGTCATAGTTGTCTTGTTAAATACCACTGTCTTTCTAGTTGCCTGCCTCTTATGTTAATCTGACCATATATATCATTTCCTCTCTACTTTCAGTGGCTTGTGTGAGTAATTACTAAATCAAAAACCCCTCCCCTTCAACTATATAAGTTTATTGGATATCCTACTGTATTCCATAGTACCAGAATACAAAAGTGACCACCCCTTTCAACCCATCTTGCTGATTTAAAAATAGTAACTCTCCACTAAACCTTAACTTTTTAAACAGGTAAAACTTAAGTTACCTACTTTCATGTCTACCTTCTCTAGTGCACACTGCAGTGTGCATTTTTTTTCATCTTACTTTTAAGCATCCCTCTGACTAGCACTTTCTCTAATACCTGCTGGAAAGCACTAGGAAGCCTTAAACTGATACAAGCACTCAACTCTCCTTGTTAATAAGGAGAAATTAATAGTAGGCACTAAACAGCCTATAATTGCAAAGTACCTTGCTAAGGTAAGGGAAAACAGCTCCTGTACTTTACACAAAAAAAAAAGCATCAAACCAGGCATGCCCAAGGGTCAGCTTCCGGTGATTTCTCCTGTCCATCTGGTGAATCTGGGCATACTGGTGCAATGCAGCAATTGCCTCATGTACACAGACAAACCTCTCCTCCTACCACCCAACACTACAACCTGTGAAAGATGCACTTACATAGGCAAAATGGAAGCAAAGCTCTCTCCACCCAAGATTCTGCTAGACAGTCAAGAGGACAAGGTTAACACCCACACTACACCTCAAGCAACACATAGTCCTTCTAAACCCACACCACCAACACCCACATACAGTAACACTAAATCCACATATGCAGAGGCCCTTAACTGTAACCTGCCCAAGCAACAAGGACCTCTGAAGCTGAAAAGCAAACAAACACCAATCACAACCAAAGTGTCACATAGTTCAAATCACCTGTGTGCCACACAGCAACAGCCCCTAAGGCAAGACAATGTACCTAACACTTTAGTCATAGGTGACTCTACAGTCCGGCACACTGATGTCCCTCTCACCAGGTTGAGCAAGGAGAAAATTACAGTCAGCTGCCTGTCGGGTGCCAGGATCTGCCACATAACGCATGCACTCAAGTCACTCCACAACAAGTACAAATATGACTCTGTCATTGTCCATGTTGGAGTGAATGACTTAAGACGTACCTCGCTGGACTACATGAAAAGAGACATGGAAGAGCTCTCAGATCATGTGGCCTAGGCAGGTATGATCCTAGCCCTGAGTAGCATCCTGCCTTTGCCCAGAATGATACCACAATATAAGAACAAAATGATTGACTTCAACAATTGGCTAAACTTCTGGTGTCATTCAAAGGGGATCCAGTATCTGTCTGCCTGGGACGACATGATTGACAGAACACGATGCTTTGCCAGAGATAGTCTGCACCTGTCGCCTCTGGGATTCAGGTTACTGGCTAAGGCTCTTGCCAGCCCTATAGTGCCTTTTTTAGGCAAAGTTCAGAGAACAAAGCCACCACCGTAACAGTTACAAGCATGCAAAATTTGAAGGTAATGCTACTCAATACTAGATGTCTAAACCTCAAAATGCACTCTCTCGAGGCACTCCTAAAAATGGAGAACATCGATATCTGTGCAGTAACTGAGACCTGGTTCAAGGCTCCAGATAGCACCCCTACAATACCAGGCTACAACTCTTACCACACTTTTCGGCCACCAAAGCAGGACCGAAACACTAAAGGTGGAGGAGTGTCAATATTCACCAAGGATATTCACACCACCAGGCTAGTTGCCCAACACAATGCGTCTGAAATTCTCCAGGTGCAACTAACACTAGGTAAGACTGCAATCCAAATTGCAGCTTGCTACAGATCCCCCACCATACCCCAAGATTCTCACTACACCTTTCTAAACATACTGGAAAATATTAAGATAGAACCAAACACCCTAATACTGGGTGATTTTAACTACCCTGCTATTAACTGGGAAAGCTACACATGTACTAACACCTTTGCCCAACGGTTCTTGGAATTCATAAATTCCAACGCCCTGGATCAACTAATCCATAGTCCCACCAGGGGCTCCAGTACCCTAGACCTGGTCATTACCAACATGGGAAATTGATGCTCCACACCTATGGTCACCCCCTCATTCGTTAGTCATGTCTGACCATAAGCTAATCACCCTTAACATACACATACCACTCCCACCCCCCAGTAAGGAAACCTCCATAAAAAACTTCTCCAAAGACAACTTCATGCTACTCAAGTCAGAAGTGACAAACTTCATGACACCCATGCAGACGGGAGCTGAAAGTTCAACTGTTGAATCCTACACTAAGGCACTGTACGAGCACATCCACTCATGCATAAATCGTGCCATCCCAAATAGAACCAAGATGCTCTCATCCAAAAAAAAGAAGCCAATCTGGTGGTCCCCTGCCATAAATAAACTTTACAACAAAAGGAAGAAACAGTTGCAGAAAAGAGGAAAATCCCAAGATGCAAAAACATCCTTACCAGCCTCAGTAAGAAACTGAGATCCCTCATAAAATCCTCCAAAGATAGTTATGAAAATAAAATTGCCAAAGATTCCAAAGACAACAACAAGGCATTCTATAACTATGTCAAGAATCTAAATGGCAATGCTCAGATCTGCTCTGAGCTAAAACAGAATGGCATTAAATATACTGATCCCAAGGATATTGCCAATATCCTGGCAGATCAATTCAGTGCCAACTTCACCCCCCTCTCACCCCCTAAATGGCCCATCTCAATACCGGAAGATTGCCAAATTCTGGTAATAATGGCCACACAGGTAAAAAACGCACTCTCCAAAGCTAAGAATACAGCATCCATGGGACCAGATGACATCCAGGGCTGTGTACTACATGAACTACAATATGAACTGGCACCTCACCTAAGTGTCATGTTTAATCATAGCCTCACCTCCGGTTTCGTGCCCACTGAGTGGTGCA
The DNA here is from genome assembly GCF_019279795.1 of Protopterus annectens. NCBI lineage: Eukaryota > Metazoa > Chordata > Ceratodontiformes > Protopteridae > Protopterus > Protopterus annectens. The sequence continues at coordinate 1,427,697,203 of NC_056739.1, read as the reverse complement.
CAGCTACAGTTATCCTACTCCACAAGGGGGGATCCACCTTGGATCCCGGAAACTACCATCCCATCAGTCTGACAAGCCTTATCTGCAAGGCCATGGAGCGTATTATCATGGAACTTATAAACAAAGACATTGGCAACCTTCACACCCTGGACCCCACCCAGTTTGGGTTCGTGAAGGGCCGATCTTGTCTCCTGAATTTGATTGACTTCTTCGAATCAGTCTCCAGAGCCATGGACAAGGGTAAGGTGATCCACACAGCCTATCTAGACCTTGCCAAGGCCTTTGACACCATCCCCCACTCTGGAATCATAGATAAATTTACTAAGCTGGGCATTAATCCCTACATCACCCAATGGGTTGCTAACTGGCTTACTGATAGAACCCACACTGTAAAAGTAGCCGACTCCAAATCCAGATCCAGACAAGTGACAAGTGGAGTACCTCAGGGTTCAGTCCTGGGACCGCTCTTGTTTGGCATCTACTTCTCTGAAGTACAGGCCAACACTAAGGGACTCTGGATAACAAAGTTTGCAGATGACTGCAAACTGGGAGCCATTATTGAATCCCCAAATGATGTGGATACTCTACAAAAGGGCCTTACAGAAACAGATGCTTGGTGCCAGAGCCATGGGCACAAGCTCAATGCCAAGAAATGTATAGTTATCCCCTTTGGGAAAAAACATGTACCTGTGAATTACCATATAGGTGGCAATACACTAAACACTGAAAGTTTGATAAAGAGACTTAGGGACACAGGTGGACAGTGGTCTCACCTTCGATAACCACATCGCCACAACAGTCAGGAAATCCTTCTATTTGGCACACCTCATCACTAAGGGCTTTTCATCCAGAAAAAAAGAGGTCATTGTCCCACTGTACTCATCCCTCATTAGACACATTATAGAATACAATGCCCCGTTTGGTATGTACCTCTCAAGACATCTGCAACAACTGGAAAGGCCACAGAAATACCTCACTAAAAGAATCACAGGCCTAAAGCAGATTCCCTAAGCTGACCGCCTTAAAAAACTCCAGCTATACTCTGTCGCATATCGTCTACTCAGAGGTGATCTTTGCTTAACATACAAGGTCATGTCAAACCCAGAGCTGTTGGACATGCTACACTTAAAGAAATCCCAATCCCTCAGAGCCACATGCTCCAGGGATCTAAACCTTGTCATCACAATAAACAAAACATGCTGGAGGGATAGGTTCCTGACCCAGAGACACCCCAGACTCTGGAATAGATTGCCCATTCATGTCAAGCAGAGTGCCTCTTTGCTCCTCTTCAAAAGGAACCTTGACGATTGGATGGGAGAAAGGAAATTCACCCCGGGGATCACGTCAATCGCCCTGCTAGACAGAGGTCCAGGGAAGTAAATAGTGTGGGAAGAAATAGCCAGGGAATTGTTATGGCTAGGCTTGTATAGGCCCTAGGGCTGATAGCCTAGTACCAACCTTTGAACCTAGGAAGCCAAATAACTATTATGGTGAAAAATGATTTGGGATATGTAGAAAGTAGGAAAAAGGGGTTGATTAGGATGTTGACAGTTGTATAATACATGCATGCGCATGCCCCATCTGTGTGTGTGTATATATTTGTATGGATCTGTATATTATATATATATATATATATATATATATATATATATATATATATATATATATATATATATATATATATTACACACGCATTCATGTCAGTGCATGTGTGACTACCTACAAAAATATCTACTGCATATTTCACTCTAGATATATTCAAACTGCACAGCATCCCACATACAGTATTATACATGTTACATACATAGATTTATAAATATATTTATAAAAATGTATGTGTATATATATTACACACACAGACACACACACACACACACACACACACATATATATATATATATATATATATATGTATATATACACACACACATATATATATATATATATATATATATATATATATATATATATATAGATATATATATATACACACACACACACACACACACACACACACACACACACACACACACACACACACACACACACACACACACACACACACACACACACACACACACACACACACACACACATATATTTAATCTCTGGGTGAGTTTGTGTGCATACACACACACATATACAGCTAAGCAAAATTTCCAATTTCTGGCAGAGTAAGCTAAATGGTTCTGACTGGTTTTGGTATTGTGCATGGGTGACTGAAGCATTGATTGGAAATGACAGTGGCCCTGACATTGCAGGAGAAGATCATGGGACCATAGCTGTGTGTAAGACAGTGGCTGCTGGATGGAGCTAGTTGCAGTAATTGTTCTGATGAAGTCAACTTAGATTGATGAAAGCGCTTAACAATTTGTGTTAAACAAAACTGTGTGGAGTCTAGAAACTCTGGTGGTGCCTTTTTTGGTTCATTTGATAAGTTAGGCATTTTAAATGTAGTTTAAATGCACTTCCCTGGATGCAAAATGTCGCCCAAATGGTTTATTTTCAAACTTTCAAGCTTTCAGCAGTCCCAAAACTGTCATGATCAAGGATTATGGTTTTGATGATGTGTTAGCATGTTGCAATATTACACATCAAAGAGTAACAAAGCAATAGAATTGAGAAAATGTAATGTATGAAGGCATTTGTACTTCGGCTTAAAACTATCATAACAGCTCAAATTCAGGGACATACAGTTGTACCCTTTTGGTACTGTACTTGTAAAATACCTTTGAGCAAAAAAATAGCAAGAGCATTTCTCCAGCAATGAGGAGGAAAAAATAACTCCTCCTCATCTTCTTACTGCAGAATACATCTTAAAGTAGCTTGTTATCTAAAGTTCTTTTTTGAAATGATTATATTTTATGATGTTACTTTTTTCTTCTATAAACATAAATAAGTTATGCTTATTCTTATCTATAGGTGCCATGGGATCTTTTACATCCACTCAAGTAGATGATGCCTTAGTTTAACATCTCGATAAATGGGCAATGAACTTCCTTATGCTACACTACAGGGTTAGTAACTGATCTACCTGGAGTGCGAAAAGAACCAATAGCCTTCTGCACCCAAGGGGAGCATGCTACCACCTGCACCACTAACACAGACAATTGTGCAAATTCTTGAGTCCATTCAGCCCCCTAAGATTATTACGGAACATGTCCTAACTGTACTCTCTAAAGCTAAAAATACTACCTGTCTGGGCTCTGGCCATATGTCTGTCTATTTAATCAACAGTACCACTGCCAAGCATATCATTTCTGAATCTCCTCCTAAATCTGTTTGACTTAAGCATAGCCATAGAGAAAATCCTCAGATTATGAAAAATGACTATCATTATACCCCTATCTAAAGGGTGTTCTTTTTATGATTCCAGAAACTATAGACCTACTGGCCTCACAAAATTTCAGTTTCAACATTATATTTCAGTTTATAAGTTCTGATATTCATAGGTTCATAGGTAGGTACTAGGCTATCGGCCCTAGGGCCTATACAAGCCCAGCCAAAATATTACCCTGGCTTTTGCCACCCAAGAAAATTATTTTCCTGTGCCCCTGTCGAGCAGAGTCACAGAAGTGATCCCCGGGGTGAATTTCCTATTTCCCATCCAATCATCAAGATTTTTCTTGAAGAGTGCTAATGAGGAGCTTTGTTTGATATAGATAGGTAGTTTATTCCAGAGTATGGGAAGTCTCTGGGACAGGTATCCATCCCTCCGGTATGTTATGGTGACAAGGTTTAAGTCCCTAGAGTGTGTAGCTCAGAGGGATTGGGATTTCTTTATGTGGAGCATGTCCAACCACTCTGGGTTTGACATAGCTTTGTATGTTAGGCAGAGATCACCTCTGAGTAGGTGATATGCGACGGAGTAAAGCTGGAGTTTTTTGAGACGGTCTGCATAGGGCATCTGTTTGAGGCCGGTAATCCTCTTTGTGAGGTATTTCTGCGACCTTTCCAGTTGCTGCAGATGTCTTGTGAGGTACATACCAAAAGGGGGCATTGTACTCTATAATGGATTTAATGAGTGATGAGTAGAGGGGAACAATGACCTCTTTTTTTCTGGATGAGAAACCTTTTGTGATGAGGTGTGCCATGCAGAAGGATTTCCTGACTACTGTGGCGATGTGATCATCAAAGGAGAGACTACTATCCACCTGTGTCCCAAAGTCTCTTATAACACTTTCGGTGTTAAGTATACTACCACCTATGATGTAGTTCATGGGTACAGAGTTTTTACCAAAAGGGATGACAATGCACTTTTTGGCATTGAGCTTGAGGCCATTGCTTTGACACCAGGCATCTGTCTCAGTGAGGACCTTTTGTAAGATGTCCACATTGTTAGGAGTTTCGATTATGGCTCCTAGTTTGCAGTCATCTGCGAATGAACTTCGTTAGCCAAAGACCTTCTGTGTTTGCCTGTACTTCAGAGAAGTAGATACCACCAGGAGAGGACCCAGGACTGAACCCTGCGTTACTCCACTTGTCACTGGTCTGAAGTCGGATTTGGAGTCTGCTACTTTCACAGTGTGGGTTCTGTCAATGAGCCAGTTGGCAACCCATCTTGTGACATAGGAATTTATACCTAGTTTAGTGAGTTTATCTATAATTCCAGAGTGGGGGATGGTGTCAAAAGCCTTGGCAAGATCTAGATAGGCTGTGTGAACCACCTCACCCTCATCTACGGCTCTGGTGACTGTTTCAAAGAAGTCTATCAGGTTTAGGAGACATGATCTGCCTTTTACAAACCCAAACTAGGTAGGGTCCAGAGTTTGGAGATTACCAATGTCTTTTTGTATAAGTTCCATGATGATATGTTCCATGGCCTTGCAGACCAGGCTCATAAGACTAATGGGGGGGGGGTAGTTCCCGGAGTCCGTGGTGGCTCCCCCCTTGTGGAGTGGGATAACTGTCGCTGTGCACCATTCAACAGGTACAAAGCCTGAGGTGAGGCTCTGATTGAACATGGTAATTAGGTGGGGTGCCAGTTCATTCTGTAGTTCACGTAGAACACAGCCTGGGATATTGTCTGGTCCCATGGATGCTGTATTCTTGGCTTTGGAGAGTGTGGTTTTTACCTGTGCAGCCATGATTACAGGAACTTTGCATTCTTCCGGTATAGAGATGGGCTCTTTAGAGGGTGAGAGGGGGGTAAAGTTAGCACTGAACCTATCTGCCAGGATGTTGGCAAAATCAGTTGGGTCTGTATATTTAGTGCCATTGTGCTGTAACTCAGAGCAGATCTGAGTATTGCCATTGAGATTCTTAACATAGCTATAGAATGATTTGTGGTTGTCTTTAAAATCAGTGGCGATTTTGTTTTCGTAACTAGCTTTGAAGGATTTTATCAGGGATCGCAGCTTCTTACTGAGGCTGACCAGGGAGCTCCTCCACTCATGGGATTTTACTCTCTTTTGCAACAGTTTCTTCCTTCTGTTGTACAAGTTTGTTTATGGTAGGGGACCACCAGATTTGCTTCCTTTTTTTGGAGGATAGCGTCTTGGTTCTGTTTGGGATAGCACGATCCATGCACTCGTGTAAGTGCTTATAAAGTGCAATTTTGTAGGATTCAATAGTTGTAACTGTATTGTCCATCTGCATGGGTGTCGTGAACTTCACCACTTCTGTCTTAAGAAGCATGAAGTTGGCTTTGGAGAATTTTTTTACCATGGTTTCCTTAATGGGGGGTGGGGGCAGGATGTGGATATCTAGGGTAATTAGCTTATGGTCGGATCAGACCAATGAGGCGTTGACTTCAGGTGTGGAACACTGGCCTCTCATGTTGGTAATGACTAGATCTAGGATATTGTTGCCCCTGGTGGGGGTGTGGATATGTTGATCCAGGGCATTGGAATTTATGAATTCTAGAAAGCGTTGAGTGGAGGAGTTGGTACATGAGTAGTTTTCTCAGTTAATGGTGGGTTAGTTGAAATTGCCCATTATTAGGGTGTTTGGTTGAACCCTAATTTGTTCCAGTACATCAAGAAAAGAGGAGTGGGAATCCTGGGGCATGGTGGGGGATATGTAGCAAGCTACAATTTGGATTGCAGTTTTTCCTAGAGTTAGTTGCACTTGGATAACCTCGACTGCATTATGCTGAGCAACGAGCCTGGAGGTGTCGATATCTTTAATGAATATGGACACACCTCCGCCTTTGGTGTTCCAGTGCAGGTTACATGGCTGAAACATGTGGCATGAGTTATAGCCTGGTAGTGCAGTGGTGCTCTCTGGAGCCTTGAACCAGGTCTCAGTCACTGCACAGATATCAATGTTCTCCATTTTAAGGAGTGCCTCGAGTGAGTGCATTTTGAGATTTAGACTTCTAGCATTGAGTAACATCACCCTCAGTTTTTGCTTGCCTGTTCCTGTTACAGTGGTGAATTTGTCATTTGAACCTTGCCTAAAAGAGGCACTATAGGGGCGGCAAGAACCTTAGCCAGTGTCTGGAATCCCAGGGATGAAAGGTGCAGAACATCTGTGGCAAAGCATCATGGTCTGTCAACCATGTCATCCCAGGCAGACAGATACTGGATCCCTTTAGAATGACACCAGAAGCTTAGCCAATTGTTGAAGTCAATCATTTTGTCCATGTACTGCGGTATCATTCTGGGTGATGGCAGAATGCTACTCAGGGCTAGGGTCATACCTGCCTGGGCTACAAGATTGGAGAGCTCTTCCATGTCTCTTTTCATGTAGCCCAGGGAGGTACATCTCAGGTCGTTCCCACCAACATGGACAATAACAGAGTCATATTTGTATTTTGTTGTGGAGTGACCTGACTGCGTGGGTTATGTGGCAGATCCTGGCACCCAACAGCTGACAGTAACCTTCTCCTTGTTTAGCCTGGTGAGAGGGACATCAGTGTTCCTGACTATAGAGTCACCTATGAGTAGTGTGTTGGGTATGTTGTTTTCTCTTATTGGATGTGGTTGAGTGGCACACTGAGTCTGTGGGCTATGTGTCATTTGGGTTGAGTCTGTGGGCTATGTGTCATTTGGGTTGTGTTGGGGGGTGGAGGTTGCTTGCATTTCTGCTTTGGAAGTCTCTGTTGCTTGAGCAGATTATTATTGAGAGCCTCTGTGAATGTTTTTGTGTTTCTATGTGTGGATTTTGGTGGTATAGATTTAGTGAGACTATGTGATGAGTGTGGTGTGGTGCAAGTGTTTACCTTCTCCTCTTGACTGTCAAGTTCAGTCTTGGTTGGAGAGAGCTTTACCTCCAGTTTGGCTAGATAAGTGCATCTCTCACAGGTTGTAGTGTTGGGTGGTAGGAGGAAAGGATTGTCTGTGTACTTGAGGCAATTTCTACATTGCCCCAAGATGCCCAGATTCATCAGATAGACAGGAGAGAACACTGGGAGCTGACCCTTGGACATGCCTGAATAAAAAAATATTTTCCTCTAGATAAGTGAGGAAAGTGAGTACAAGAGCTGTTTTTCTCTAAGCAAGTGAGGAAAGTAAGTATCAAAACTGTTTTCCTCTAGGTAATGAGGAAGGTTGAGAGCTGTAGTAATTATTAGGCTATTTAGTGCTTACAACAAAGTCTGAACAAGTGCTGATCCCGAATAAGCAAATTCAAGTGCTAAAACTAAGAATCTGTATCTGGGCTAAACTAGTTACAAGAAAGGGGGGAATCAAGTGCAAATGTGGGCTTTTAAATCAGAAAGTTGAGAGAGATGGAAAACTGCCCAAACAGCCAATAACTACAATTTCTGGGCCAGAACCACTCCTTATGTGGTAGATAGGTTACCTAGTGCTTACCTCCAACACAGAAACTTGGAGGGGCTCAGAAGCTTACATACAGTCCTGGATACAGCAAATCTGAATCTGGACTACACTAATTACAGGAAAGGTAGGAAACAGGCTTAGATTTATTTTTTTTGTATACAGAAAAGTAGCTAAAACAGCAGTAAAAACAATTCAAATGCAGTGCAAGCTAGCACACGAGTATGTAGCAATGTTAGACCAAATATTTAAAAAAAAATGCAATTAAATTAAAAATGACTAAAAACAGGTGCAGAAGTAGTCTGTTAGGTAGAATGAGGTAAAGAGATGGGACTGGGGGGAGTGTCCCAGATCAAATCTACAGTGGGGGCGGGCAACTGCAAAAGCCTCCAAATTTAAACAACAAGACAGAGGTAGGGGGAAAACAACACCTTCAGCAGAGATCTGAAAAACTATACAGTGAAGCAAAAATAACAGTGCACAACTCTTAAGTCAGTCAGCCAGCAATGATATAAAATTAGTCAAGCAACAATTAACAGTACACAACTCTGAAGTGCCAGAAAAATATACTTAGCTCTATATATCTCCAAATAGTTTGAAGAGCACTCTGTCAGGAAGGCTCCAGCAATGATATGCAGGCTGTTACTAAGAGGGTCTAATTTTATGCAAGTAATCCTTGAGATAGTCAGATAACACACAGGATGTAAAACCAGCTATACCAACTTAAGACACAGAGAAATAGGGGGAGGTGGGGAAACCAACACTTTCAGCAGAGATCTGAAAAACTATACAGTGAAGCAAAAATAACTGCACAACTCTGAAGTCAGCCAGCAATGATATAAAATGAGTCAAGCAACAATTAACAGTACACATTAAAAATGTTACTGTTCTTAAACCCATAACAATATGATTTTGACAAAGGGAAAGCATGTTTTCTCAAATTAAACTGGGTTGCCATCTTTCAGACTTGGTGATAGCTCAGGTGTATCTAAAAGATTTCTATGGCATTTATATAAAAAAGAGTAGAGGAGATTTTTCGGTGCCCTAGTAAAATTCCCCTAAGTCAATGTGAATACCACTTTGAGTCTATCCTGAATAAAGGTACGGGCATAGTGGAGCTAACCCAGCAAACAAAGTATAAATAAATAAATAAATAAATCAATAAGATTTCGTAATCTTCTTCAAAAAAGAAACTGAAAATGCAGAAAATGGCCATGCTGTTCATGTAGCTTACCAGGTTATGACCAAGCCATTTGACACCATTCCCCATGTCGGAATAGCAAATTATTTATTTATTATTTATTTTACATTTGTTGACCGGCTAGTCTAACTGGATACATGTCCATTTTCAGTAGAGGCCCGGGGAGATAAGCTCCTTGCAAAAAATAACAAAAAAACATTTTACATACAATTATGTTACAGGTTAATACAGAAATTATCATAGAGGTCTAAATATTTCCCATTTCAAATTTCAGGTGTGTGTGTGCTTTTTCGCTTTTTTTTTTTCACAGCCACACCACAGTCCTCCTAATGATTGGCAGTAGAGTTTTAGAGTTGCTACATGCTGGCTTGCGGCCCCAACAACAAACGGCGAAGGCGAATTCAGGCCCATCGTCCACAGTAGACGCGCTAACTGAAGAATCGAAACGGCAACGCTCTAACTGTGTGAGGCACAACGCGCTACCGCAGCACCACCACCGCAGTCCCATTTCAAATTTCAGGTACAATACTAAAAATACAGGTCTAATAATACACTATAGTCTGGGAGATAAGGTCTGGGATAAGAGGAAATAATACATTAATATTTACAAAAAACATTAGAAGTTAACCCAGAAAAAAATCAAAGAGGACAGAAATACTTCACAGTGCCAAAGGCAGGTACAAAGCAAAAATTACAGAGAGGGCAGAAATACTTTGCAGTGCAGTAGGCATGTACAGTGCAAATTACAGGTAGAATACAGAAAGTTAAAATAAAAGAGGCATACTGTGTAATTATATAAAGAGTTGTCACACTATGAGTGAGCTTAGGGGATGAAAAGAAGGGTAAGGAATAGGAAAAAAGTAATGTGGCAAGTAAGGAAAGTAGAGCTAGTTGTAGGGAAGTAGTGGGTAGGCAGTGCCTGTTATGAGTAGAAAAAGTAGAAAAATGATTAGTCAGGTTTAGTACAGGGGCATAGCCAGTGTGTTCTTAGGAAAAGTTTCAGTCTGTTTTTGAAAAGAGACGTGGAGGAAACTGAGGAAAGTTTACTGGGGAGAAGGTTCCAGGATTTTCCAACAGTATTACTAAAAAGAAAGTCCCCAGCCCTGTTATTAGATTTAGAGGTGTTTACAAGAAATTTGTGTGATGAGCGCAAGGATTTCAGATTCTTATAGGGAATGATAAGGGTAGTTAGTATAGGAGTACTGGAAGGCTGGTAAAGAGTCTTATGGGCAATGGTTAGTTGGTGGAATTTAAGCAGATTCTGAATTTCTAGCCATCCAAGCTGCTTAAGATTATAGCAGTGATGGGTTCTGAATGGGTTGCCAGTAGCAAACCTGGCAATGTTATTGTAGGAGATTTCCAGTTTGGTGAGGTTATTTTTAGATAAATTAGTAAATATGGGTGAGGCATAGAGGAGTGTGGAGATTAGATGGGTATAAGCAATAGTTATTCTGACTGTTGGTGAAAGGAAGGGTTTGACTCTGTAGAGAGAGCCTTGCTTTTTGTTAATGTTTTTTATAGTATTGTTGATATGGGTGTCAAAGTTAAGATTGTTGTCTATGGTAATACCAAGTAGTTTGGTAGTTGGGTCAGGTGATATGGGAGTACCATTAGTGGATGTAACTGAGAAATCTATTGGGACGGTCTTACGAGTAGGATTGAAAAGGAGGAGTTTAGTTTTCTTGGGGTTCAACAGAAGGCAATGTTGTGTAAACCATTGTTCTACTGTATTAAATACTTCTTGGGTAAGGGAGTGAAGTTTAGAAGTAGATGTGGCTGTGCATATAAGTGTAAAATCGTCAGCGTATTGAATGCATGTAGCTTGGGGGATTGCTAGATGAAGGTCATTGATAAATATGGAGAAAAGAAGAGGACCTAATATGGACCCTTGAGGGACGCCAATGTTAATGGGCAGGTGGGTAGATAGAGTGTTGTGCCAAAGTACCGCCTGTTGTCTGTTATCTAAATAGGATTGGAACCATTTAATAGTGAGTGTATCTAGTGAGAGGGATTTGAGGATATTTATAAGTATTTGGTGATTAACCATATCAAATGCCTTGGACAGATCGATAAATAGTGCTGAGGAAAGCATATTGGCATTTCGTTTTTTGTTAATACAGTCAGTAAAGGAAAGGAGGGCAGTAGTAGTGTTGTGGGAAGGTCTGAAACCATGTTGACAGCTGGAAAGTAAGTTATTTTGGATTAGGTGGTCTAGCAGTTGCTTATGGATACATTTTTCCATTAGTTTTGCCAAAGGTGAAAGTAGGGCTATGGGACGATAGTTGGAGAAATCAGTAGATTTTCCACCTTTATGAAGGGGATAATATGGGATACTTTCCAGATGCTTGGGATGTGTCCTTCACTAATGGTTCTGTTAATCAGAATGGAAATAGGATAGGCAATGGATTTGGCTGATTTCTGTAGATATTCAGCTGGTAATTGATCTGCTGAAGGAGAGCAAGGTTTAAGTTTTTGGATAAGGGAAATAATATATGTTGTAGGGACAGGTTGGAAGAGAAATGGAGGGGGTGGAGTTGTGTTAGGGATAGGTAAAGTGAAATTATTAGGTGACAGGTGACTGGCAAGTGTTTGAATGGCCTCAGAGAAAAAGGTATTAAAGGCATTGGCAGTGTGCTTTGGGTTCTCCTGCTCTGTGCCTTGTGGGTTAGGTGTAATGGATTGACCTGGGTGTAGTAGTTTGTTAATACTTGCCTAGAATTTTTGTGGGTTGTTATGTTTAGTTTGCTGGAACTGTAAGTAGTAGTTTCTTTTATCAGACAGTATAGCTTTCTTAGTGTCATTTCTCAGTTGGCTAAAGTTTTGGTCGTCAGCAAAGCTTTTTGTCATACGCCATTTGGCCCAATATTTATTTCTGAGGCGGATTTTTTGTTTGGTTTCTTTTGACAGCCATGGGGCAGATTTAGTTTTGATTCTAACAGAGCGGTTTGGTGCATGGTTATCTAGAATGGCGAGGAATTTGGAATTAAAGTATGTAACAGCTTCCTCCAATGGGAGGTGTTTTAAGGGAGACCAATTGCATGCTCTTAGTTCGCTTTGAAAGAGATCAGGGTTAAAGTTTTTCTTGGACCTAGTAAACTTGAAAGTGGCTGGAATGGAGACATTGGTCTTATGCCTGATAATGTAGGTAAGTGAGTGTTCACTAATATCATCAGGGAGGGTTCCAGATTCATATGTGTGGGGATGGTTATTTATAAGAATCCAATCAAAGGTACTTTCTTTCTTATTGGGCTTGTTTATCCTGGTAGGGGAGGTAATGATTTGAGAGAAACCAAATAGGTTAATGTGGGTGGTAGGGTGGCTGCTGCAACAGCAGTTCCAATCTATGTTAAAATCACCTAGGATAATGGTTTCTTGGGGCAGGTTTTGTGATAGCCAGCAGAGAATATCTTCTATGGTGGCATAGTTATTGCCAGGAGGTAGATAGATACAGATAATATAGATGGATTTGAAAGTGTTGAGTTGAAGTTTGGAAATAAGAATTTCAGCAGTAGAATCTACAGGTGGTTTAAGGTCATATGTGGTGATCTGTAGACCTGATTTATATAGGATAGCAATTCCCCCGCCCTTCTTTGCTACACGGTCAGATCTAAATATATTATATCTGGGTGGGGTGATTTCATTGTCTTTAGTTACAGGCTTTAACCAGGTTTCTATTAAACAAAGAATGTCGAAAGAGTAGACTTCTAAGAAAGCATGGAGTTGTGAGACTTTATTATTAATGCTACGTATGTTGAGGTGGGCTATGAAGAGAGAGTTTGTTGGTTGAGTAAGGGAATGAGTGTTGAATTGATTGGGATTGTGGAGTTGTGTGGTAGGAAGTGTTATTGGGCCAGGATTTGGGTGGCTATCTCCATCTTTTAATGAGAGGAGTTGTATTAGAAAGGCTGGAGTTGGGAATCTTCTGTATAGATGTGGAGATTTTCTGGGATGATGATTGTAGTACCTAATGTGGAGTATTCTATGAAATCTTGACAGTAGATAGCTGGGTATATATGTTATGCTTGCATGTTTTGAGAGTGCTGGTAGGGAAGAAGAGGTAATTAGCTTTTTGGAGTTATGAAGGTGTGGATATAATGAGTGTTCATAGGAGGTAAGTATGTAGGCTAAAAGTAATGGTGGTAGAATAAGTAGTAGAAGTAACAGGTGAAAGTGTAAGTGTGTTTGGATTGATAGTTTATACATTTGGACAGATTATTAGTTAGGTGTTTTGTTGTAGGTATGGGTGTATGGTAGTTGTGGATAGGGAAGAACAAAAATTGGAGGGTGTGGTAGGAGAGAATAGGGAGTGGTTAGAGAAGGATGAATGGGGTGTGTGGCCAATGGTAAGATAGCCTGAGAGTTATTGGAGGAGGAAAGGGTGTGGGTAAATAGTATAAGAGTAGGACCCCTGGGGGTGGGAATTGGTGGTAGGGAGGGGAGCAGAGTGAGCCCGCAGGGCAAACATAGCGGGTTAAAACAGATAGTAAAGCAGCTGGAGAAGAAACAATCATCAGAGCTGGATACTGAAGGTAAGTTAGATAAGTCAGGAGTAAGTAAGAGCAGAGATAAGTAAGGAGTATGTGATGGAATAGGTAGTTGTAGACAGTAGTAGTAAAGGGTGAGGAGAGAGTATTAAGAGGATGTCTGGGAGTTCAGAAATGTTAAGGTAAGGAAGCAAGAGAACAGATGGTAAGCAGGAGGTGAAGGCTGGGATAAGGGTGCCACCTAGTTGCCAGGTCTTCTATTGCAGGTGAGTTTGAGAGGGAGCTAGCTGGTTATAGTACTGGGAGGGGGTGACTGCAAGTAAGATGGGTTACTGCGAAGGTTAGGAGGTAAGTGGGTAATAGTGTAGTTAAGAGAGGGAGATAGAGACTGCTGGCTGTCCTGGCTTAAAGCGTGCTTTTGAACCCCTAAAGCTTTAGTACAATGGTTTACAATTTTACTGGCAGGATATAGAGACCAACAACATACTTTCTTGTTTTCTTGAGACAGGATGCAGGGAATTTAGGCTGTGAGATGCAACTGCAGGGATTTGGATAGGGTCCTTTCCACAAGATAGGTTGGTTTCTAGAGACTAGTGCAGGAATATCACAGAAGAGTATGGTACTGAGAGGAGAGAGAAGAGACAAAGTGGTGTGGAGAAAAACAAGAGTTAGCACATGTCAAGGTAGGACTGGTACTATTTCACAATAGTTAACATAAAGACATAAGATATATAGTGAGCATGTAAACATTCCCTTATCATTAGTAGCAGCAATAGATATTACATTTAAACCAACAGTTCAGTAAATTAATACTGTAGCAGGACACTGTTTGCAGGCTCAGTAGGACTATCATCCGCATTTAAGATATAAGCTATAAACATACCCTGTTCATTAATAGCAGCAATGGGTAACACATTAAAACCAGCAGTTCTAAAACAAACAATACTATAGCCGTACACTGTTTATAGGTTCAGTAGGTCTGTCATCACATTTGAGACATAATCTATGTTAAGAAAATTTACCAAAGGAAAAAACAATACAGTAAACTCAAAGATCATGCGTAGGAGCAAGGACGGGTAGCAGGCAAGCCTTGACCCAACTAAGAAGGAAAGTGCACCATATCAACAGCTAGGCCAAGTAGGAAAATACACCTAGGAGAAAATACTGCACACTCTATGGAGGAACAGAATGCAGCAGTTAATAGGGATAACAACATGAGAAATGCAAGAGTTTACGCTAGGCTCCTGGGTCCCTTAAGGGCTATGGAAGCGCTTAAAGCTGCAACCCGAGTATGCCAGCAATAGCAATTAAGCTCTTGGAACTATTCAGAGCTAGTGCAAGGCTAAGGTACACAATGTGGGTAACAAAAACGTATGTCAGCTAAATAAGCTACTAAAGGAGAAATAGTATGCAGCAGACAACCAGGACAGCTATTCAATTATGCTTGTAATTGCGACTCAGTTCCTGGGACTCCATGGGGCTAGAGAAATGAAAATAAAGTTGCACAATGTGGTTATCAAGCATTAATTATGCTACTAGAGCTACTTGCTGGAGTAGTGGTGTGCAAGAGTCGACAAGGACAGTTACATAAAAATGCTCATTATGGAGTTGAAGCTCCAGGACTCTACAGAGCAAGGGAGATGTTTGATTTAGCACTAAGTAGGTACCATAGCCTACTGTTATCGCTTGAGCAATTCCAGTATGCCCGATATAGCTCTTAAACACCTGGAATTCTATAGAGCGAGAGATCACTAAAAGCTTCCACCACGTGGGTAATAATCATTCAGAAAAGCCGTTTTTGTCTTGAACAATCTAATTGTTGATATTGCAGGCTACAACTGTAATGTCTCCATATTAGACAGTGTTTGAATCAGAACATACACAAGAACCAGTACTGTATAAATATAAAAACAGAATGGAATAGCCTGGTGAAGAAATGAGGGCATCAAATTAACTATACATATGCTGAACTGTGTTAAACAATGAGAAGAATATAGAGGGCACGTCTAGATCGGAGTATTAGGAGACCAGCTGGACAAATAATTAATCTAATTCACATCTAATTGTAGTATTTAGAGAATAGCAGGACAAATATTGAGCTACGACACAGTCTGAGTGTTTTGACTTTGCTGGCGTAGTACTAAAAAGCCATTTACGGGCTTAAAACAAGCAGTTAAGTTAACTTAAAGGCCTAAATATCGACCCTTATGGTACAAGATAGAGAGAAAACTTATGACAGAAAAATGTTTATACAGTTAAAGTAGTATCACATCAGAAAACAGAAATTGACTAGTGGCATTCCTCAGGCTTCAGTATTTGGGCATGTTCTGTACAGCATAAAATAATCCAATAAATCCACACAACCGTCAAGGCAAATATAATATAATATAGCAATAACCCACGCCTGGGTGTGGGTAATGTGGGATTTACCCATGGTTGGCGTGGTACCAAACAAAGACAACCGTGGGTAAATCCCGCATTACCCACACCCAGAAGTGGGTTATTGCTATTATACTATGACATTATTTAAGAAAAGAAATAATTACTTTTCTTAAATAATGGCATCGTATAATGCCTCTTTGCTGCCCTTCCGCAGCTGTCTGGTATCCGCGGCAGTTCTGATGTACTGCGCATGCCTACGTAGTACATCAGAGCTGTGGCCAAAAGCAACGGAGAAAGCAAGATCTCCGTTGCTTTTTACTGTTTCGCTATGTTAAATGGGTTTAACATAGCGAGACAGCTTTAAAATAAGCAACGGAGATCTCTGTTGCTTATTTTAAAGCTGTCTCGCTATGTTAAACCCATTTAACATAGCGAGACAGGTTTACAAAAAAAGCAACGGAGAAAGCAAAATCTCCGTTGCTTTTTACACACTGTGTCGCTATGTTATAGGAGTTTAACATAGCGAAACAGCTTTAAAATAAGCAACGGAGATCTCCGTTGCTTTTTTTAAACCTGTGTCACTATGTTAAACTCCTTTAACATAGCGAGACAGTGTTTTTAAAAAGACTTATACTAATGGAAAAAGTCCGGGCAACCGGACCTTTTTCCATTAGTATAAGTCGATTTACAACGTGCATGCTGGCCAATCAGCATGCACGTTTTGGAATATTAATGGGGGGTCATGGTATAATATAGCAATAACCCATGCCTGGGTGTGGGTAATGCTGGATTTACCCATGGTTGGTGTGGTTTGGTCACAAGAGCAAAGCCTGAGTTGCCAAACAAAGACAACCGTGGGTAAATCCAGCATTACCCACACCCAGGCGTGGGTTATTGCTATTATACAATGACATTATTTAAGAAAAAAAATACTTACTTTTCTTAGATAATGGCATTGTATAATGCCTCCTTGCTGCCTTTCCGCAGCTGTCTGGAATTCTGTGGCAGTTCAGATGTACTGTGCATGCGTATGCTTATGCAGTACATCAGAGATGTGGGTGGAAGCAATGGAGAAAGCAAGATCTCTGTTGCTTTTTACAAAGTGTCTCGCTATGTTAAACCCATTTAACATAGTGAGACAGCTTTAAAAAAAGCAACGGAGAAAGGAAGATCTCCGATACTTTTTTTAAAGCTGTCTTGTTATGGTAAACTCCTTTAACATAGCGAGACAGCATCAAAAAGCAATGGAGATCTTGCGTTCTCTGATGCTGTAAAAAAAGACTTATACTAATGGAAAAAGTCCGGGCGACCGGACCTTTTTCCATTAGTATAAGTCTGATTTACAGCGTGTACGCTGACCAATCAGCTTGCACATTTTGGAAAATTAATGGGTGGTCATTGTATAATAAAACTTTAGTTAATATATAGTAAGCACTTTCATGCCCTTCTGAGCACTTCTTCAGACCATACAAATGTGTTAAAACAACATCATTGAATACATTGCTCTATTTTAAAAACACCTATCACTTGAAAGCTTCAATAAAGATCATTTAAACAATCTCCGCCCCTTCAAAAAAGGTTTTAAGCAACTCAAATGTATAGAAAGGAATGCAGAGTTAATACTACCCTACATAGAGATTGCATGTACCCCAATAGAATATTTAAGAATGTACTAAAAGGACAGGGTATGCGTGTGCCGAGACTAGAGAGTGGTTAGGATGTATTTGAGAAAGACCTACTTAAATTAACTAATGAATTTAGAGATAGAGGGAATAGACATAAAGAAGTTAATCAGATGGTAACAGAAGTCATTCAGCTTAGGCATACTTTTTATATGATAAAACGACTATACCTCATACTAGAGAAAAACAATACAACAAACAACATGTTGTTAATTTTTCTATGCACTACACCAATGACCATGGGTTATTTTGTGATATTATTAAAAGGAACTGGTCAGTTCTTATGATAGAAGAAAAGATCAGTCAAGTTGTAGGACCACGACCTAAATTTATTTCTAAAAATAAACAATCTTAAACGTATGTTATGCTATTATAGACCAGATACTCATATCAATGAGGGAATTGGTTTTACTTCGATGTGTGGAAATTGTAATTTCTGTGCACATATAGACACACACCCCACTTTTATACATCCTGTCACTCATTTTGAATATTCTAGTCATTTTAAAACAACTGTAACAGCACCTTTGTGGTTTATTTGGCAACTTGCCAATCATGCTATAGTTTCTATGTAGGGGAGACTAAGAGACAACTGAGAGATAGGATACGTGAACATTTATTAGCTATCAGGAAATTTGACTCCAGAAATGCCTTGGCTACTCATGTAATGAATACAGATTCTACTCATACATTTAAATTTAAAGTATTAGAGCAGATAGTAACTAATATGAGACTAGGAGATTCTAACAACATTCTTGAACAAAGGGGAAGTAACTGGATTATTAGGTTACATAGTGATGCACTACCAGGGTTAAATGGCCCAGTCCCTTTAAAACCTTTTTTGAAGGGGCGGAGATTGTTTAAGTGATCTTTATTGAAGCTTTCAAGTGATAGGTGTTTTTAAGATAGAGCAATATATTTAATGATGTTATTTTAACATATTTGTATGGTCTGAAGAAGTGCTCAGAAGGGCATGAAAGTGCTTACTGTATATTAATTAAAGTTTTATTATTTTATATCTGCCTTGGCGGTCGTGTGGATTTATTGGATTATTTTATACCTTACTTGTTGACTTCCACTGGTACCTTTATTTCCACAGTGGCATTATTGTTTTTGTTTTATGTTCTGTACAGCATTTACTTTTCAGTTATCAAGAACATTAACACATACATATAGCTAACTACCTTTGCTGGTGACTGCAAGCTGGGTATTGTTGTCCATACAACATCCGCTACCATGTCACTGCAGCAAGGATAAATCATGCCAAATTAGTGATGTACAAGAAATGGGATTAAGTTAAATGCAAGGAAGTGCACCATTGTCACCTTTCATAAACCAATCGCAACAGGAACTTACAGTATAGATAGCACCCTGCCACTTCAGATCGATATGGTTATCAGAAATCTCAACACCCTCATAAGAAATTCCCTATCCTTTGACTAGCACTTAGTATTAAATAGTCAGGAAATTGTTCAATCTAAACTAGTTACTAACTAAAGATATTTCATCCAGGTCAAAGGAAGTTGCACTTCATTTATATTGTGTCACTATCAGACCAACTATAAAATATAATATCCTTGTTTGTCTGTACCTAACCAACTATATTTTCTAGTTATAGAGGTTCCTAACAAGAATGATCAACAGACTAAAGATCCTCAGCTAATAAGACATAATTGAAGCTCTATTCCTATGCTCTGCCTCTTTAGAGATTCTTGAATTGTGATTTATGTATAGCATTCCATTGTTAAGTTTCTAACCTTCCTTGACCTCCTACACACCCACTAAGTAAATGGCTTCACAAGCACTCAGACTAAAGACTTGAGCCTCCATCATTTCCATCAGCAAATAAACAAGACATGCTGGATGGACAAATTTATTGGACAACATGACCCTATATCTGGCATAGTCTCGCAATTACATATAAAACAGAGTGAAAGCCCCACCTTCTTTAAAGCTAACTTTAATGACTTGATGGGCATCAATACATTCATTTTAGGTTGAATTCTTAGTTCTTTGGTTTTAGTTTCTCAGAATGCTGTTTCTTTTAAGAACAGGAGAAAGTCTTCAAATGGAAAGGAGTAGAAATTTTCCATTTCTTAGTAATGTACTTCCTTGATACCACAAGGATGGACCAAAGAAGAGAATAGTTATCAAATAATTTTTGATATTTACATTAAATATTAAAAATTGTGATAAGGAAAATTATCAGAAAATAAAGCTTTTAAAAATTCTTATCACAGAATAAGGTCAAGGAGGAACATCCATGAAAAATATGAATTCAACCTAATTTATTCATCAATAATCCTTGGATTAACGTGATTTCTCTTATTGATTAGTATCAGAACAATACTGTTACTAATTATTGAAAATGATAATGGACAGCAAAAAAGTTGTGGAGTTTTATTTTTAACATTTTATTTTTAGACCTTTGTGAATAGTGTATATAATTCATTATGTTTGTTATTCAGAAAAATGCATTATTCCATTTATAATATATTTACACTGTATTTGATGTTATGCTGCTTGCTTATTGAAAAAGAAAAAAAATGAGAACAAAAAATAAATTAATTTTAGGTCTGACTTGTTTTGCTCTCCTGGAGCAGGAAATGCCTTATGGTGAGGTATGTAGTGACAATCTAATTATGGTACATGAACAGACTCTGCATTGTAAACTCAGTGAATTTATGAATATATGCATGTATGAGTAACATCAAGCGCAGTCATAAATAATTCTTACTTACTAAATGTTATCTTTGAGAACAATTAGAATACTATCTTCATTGAGCAAAATAATTCTGCTCAAGATCTTATCAATGACTTTTATTGATATTAACTTTTCTGGCCTTGGAAATATTCTGGTCAGACACAGCTACAGAGGTATAATGAACAAACATGCTTTGATGATGTCAAAGAATTACTATGATATACAAACAAAAAGTATTGCTTAGATTTAAAAGCATTCCATTTAGAAAAAAATGACTCCAGATTAAATGATGCACATAATTAATATTCTTTTGTTATAAAACTTTCAAAATTCATACATAGAGTCAGCTTGGTCTTAAAGGTTGAATTTAATATCAAGGAATTCATTCATTATTTCATAGAAATTATAGGAAAATTGTGACTATAATATGATATCAATACACAGCCACAAGAAATTGCAATGGTCTATGCAAACAATGTGCAGACTTCACAAAACCAGAAACACATGTCAGAGTGCAAGAGACACAAGGGAATTTGCTCCTATATAACATGAAATTAAAAAACTTAAGTTCCATGTCAGCAGGCAGCATACCTGAGGGTCTCCTACATAGAATCAAGGAAACCTAACTGAACATTTTTAAGTATGCTAAATAAAATTTGTATTATGTAAGCACATCCTTCTCTTGTGGCAGCAGATAAACATTATAAGACTTGGCAAAAACAACATTATATTTATTTATTTATTTAATTATTACTCCAACTGGGTAATGCCCATTTTCTGCAGAGGCCCGAGAAGAAAAGCTCCATTTGCTTACATTGCATTATACTAAGTTTCAATTAAACACTGAGTGGTTACATTTCTATTTACATTTATACGCAAACAGTAGCTACATTTATACATTATAAAATTTTACAGAGGTGGACATTACTAAAGAGAAAGTCAACATGCATCTTGGTGGATTGTACAGTCAGCAGCTATGTATAAAAATTGTTTTATCATTTCAGTGAGAGGTTGAGAGTATTCTGTTTAAGGAGAGTATTTGGAGTGTGTTGTACAATGAAGACAAAGTCTTAGCCTTGTGATAAGCATGTGCAGGACCTGGATTGATTAAGATGTTGTTTAAGCAGTGGTTTAAAACTATTGAGTTTGTAAGAGAATTTTATTTGCATGGGGACACTATTCCAGAGTTTAACAACAAATTGGGAGTAGAGCGAGTTTCCTGCAACATTATTTGACTTATTTGTAAGTAATAAGAATTTGATACTACAACAAAGATCCCTCGCTGAACAATAGGGCAGTAATAAGCATTTTTCTGGGCAATGAATGAGTTTATGTACTATAGTTAGTTATGAATATGGTAAGTAGTTGTGTAGTTCAAGTCAGTTTAGCAGCTTTATGCTATGACAATAGAGGGTCCTATAAGGGAGATTGGTGGTAAATGTAGCTATTTTATTGTAGCAGGATATTTTTTTAATATTTTTTATTTTGTTTATTTCCTTGAGTATTGTTTAAGTTTGTTAGGATAGGAGCGGCGTATAGGACAAAAAAGGACCCTAGTTTCTGGTATGTAGATTTAATAGTGTGCAGTGTATGCTGGTCATATTTGAGATTATCGTCTATTCTAAAGCCTAGAAGTTTACTGTGAGTTACAATTTCAATTGTAGCATTATGTGCTGAGTTTATGGTAAAAGATTCCCTTTTGATTTTAGCAACTTTTTGAGGTAAAAAGCATTAACTTAGTTTTCTTGGGGTTAAGTATGAGGTTTGATTTTTTTGAGGCAGATTTCTACAAAAGAGAAAAATTTTTCGGCAATGTCTCTCTGAGCCTATTTATTGTTGAAGCAACACATATTAATGTTGAGTCATCTGCATATTGAACTAAACTAGCATTGTGAGTGGAGGTGTGGAGGTCATTAAAAAATATATTAAATAGGAAGAGACCCAGGATAAAACTATAAATTGTGATTACAAAATAAATGGGCAAATCATAAAATCATAAAAATGATGCCATCATTAAAAAAAAATAGGGATAATGATAAACAATAATACATGCTTTATTTATTTAGATAGCTTAATATTATTTAGCCAGTTAGTAATATTTATTTAATTGGGCGGCCATGGTGGTGCAGTGGTTAGCACTGTCACCTCACAGTAAGAGGTTCTCCGGTTCAATGCTGGGGTGCCTTCTGTACAGAGTCTGCATGCCCTCCCTGTGGTCGCTTGGGTTTCCTCTGGATGCTCCGGTTTCCTCCACATCCCAAAGACATGCTGTAGGTGGATTGGACACGCCAAATTGATCCTAGCTGTGAGTGTGTGCATTTGTGTCCTTTCAGTGGAAGGTTGGGCGCCAGGCTGGCAACTTGACTCTGTAAAACTCCACTGCCAATCATGAGCAGACAGGTGATCCACTGCGGTGACCCCTAACTGGGAAAAGCCGAAAGAAGAAGAAGTAATATTTAGTTAGTTACTTTGTTAGCTTGTTTATTTAGTTATTTTCATTATTAAGTTACTTAGTTCTTTAGTTTTTCACCTAGATTGTTGACTAGATAGGTAAACTTGCCTTAAATGTATTTTCAGCCACTATCCAGCCCAAAGGTACATTTAACTAGCACATTTTCAGGGCTCACTATCAGACGATCGAAACGCCATTTCCGCGAATACAAAATGATTGACACGTATTGCGCGAACTACATAAACGCTGAATGTCCAAAACAGCAAAATCTGAAATGTCGAAGTGTTTTGGTTGGCCCGTCTGTGGTATAGCTCCGTAAGGTAAGTGTGCGATAGGTATGGACCTTAGGGTAGGGTGTGGGTTAAGGTAAAGTGTATAGATAGGTAATGTATGTAAGATTTAGTGTAGTGCTAGAAATAGGGTTTTATTAAATGTATGTGATTATTTATTATTTATTTTGTTAGGGTATATCTCCGTAGGGGAAGTATATGGTAGTTACGGACTTTAGGGTTAGGGAGGAATTAAGGATAGTGCATAGATAGTTGTGTATGTGGGGTTTAGTGTAGTGTTAGAAGTAGGGTTTTGTTAAATGTATTTATGTGTATTTATTTTGTTAAAAATCCAAAGAAAGAACAAAATCAACCAAGAATAATGTTGAATCCAAGGTAGAATAGGCCAATGAACCAGCCAACTTTGTTAAAAACACTTCTTTATTCCAACACACGGACCAGCCAATAACGGCCCACAGACAAGAATGAAATAACCGTTGAGCGTGCTTTCACTTTGTAGATTACAAAGCTTCCTCAGAACAGTGGTTATTGAAATATGCAATGCTTATATACACTGTTAATAAATTGATTAATTGAATAATGAAATAATTAAATTCAACAATTCTGATGTTAAAATCACATACTCCAAATCCAGTAATCGTAGTATATCTGGTATGATGCATACCAGTAGTTATACATTATACAACTGTAAAGGTTAACATTATACCTGTTAAAATGTATATATGACAACGTTTAGTCGACCTACTAATCCTGATCAATATCACTATCCAGCTAAACTGCCTCATACCACTAAAAATTACTATTAAATAAAATCTAACCCATAATATGCAATAAACAACCTGCTGGATATAAAAAATGAACACAATTTATTGTAGAATCTGTTACAATCACTAGCCTATTATAAAATCCACATGAATTTGTATATGTGGTCTGGAATATATGTCTTATAACTAAACAGAGCTAAAAATTATCCACTTGCTACCAGAAATATCTTGAATAGTGATGAAACCATCTATAACAGCTGGAAGGGAATTTGTTGCAATAAAATGCCTCATTACTATCAAGTTTTATACTGCATAAAACTACAAAATAAGAATAGTGACAACCATCTGTATAAATAATACTATATATGCTTTACAATTTCGCCTGTCTTAATTTCAATACACTCCCTATATTAATGCTATTGTTAAGACCCGTGGGCCTGCTGGCATCAGTTCTAAGCTGCCAGAATAATTCCCGGAATTCCACTCTAGATTCCCAATTACCCCCACGCGGATCTATCATAACCTGTTCTAAAACCGCAAATTTTATATTCATATTTGTACAAACCAAGGAATGTTTGTAAAAAGCATTCGACTCTTTTTCTTTACTAATCTCGTACATATGTTCATAGATTCTTTTCCTTAAAGTGCGGGTAGATTTACGTATATAAAAACTATTACAGCTTATGCATATCCCTATGTACACTATTCCTTTAGTGCCACAATTATAGTATCTTGACGCTGCAAGCCTAATACCTCTAGAGGGAATATAAATCTCCCACTGTTGTAAGATATATTCACATTGCCTGCATGCCCCACATTTATAAGTGCCCTTTTTAGAATTACTATTACCAGCCATTAGAATCTCCTTCCTATCGAATATGTCTTTTAAGTTCATGCCTCTCCTCCTAATAAAGGATGGTTTGGAAGGGATAAAGTTTCCCATTTCATTGTTCACTTTCAATAGGGACCAATATTTCTTAATAATGTTTTCCACTTTGCTCGATGTGGCTGAAAATGTATGTGTTAATGCTTGTTCAAAACTGTTAATCTTCTCACCCTCTAGGGGTCTCACAATTTCATTTTGCCCTAAAAGTGATAAGAACTTACTCACTCTGTTATCAATTACCTCCTTTACTACACTTTGTATTAAAGTGTTAGGGTACCCCCTTTCCAAAAAAAGGGAACAAATATACTGAACTTTATCTGCAAATACCACATCATCACTGGTCATCCTAGAGGCCCTAATTAACTGCCTCTTAATAATTCCTTTTTTCTGGTAAAAGGGATGACCACTTTCAAAATGTAAATACTTATTTGAAAAAGTAGGTTTCCTATAAAGCTTGGAATGAAAACAATAGTTTAAAGGATCCTTATATAAAGTTACGTCTAAATAATTAATGCTCACATCATCAAAAGTGTAAGTAAACTTCAAAAAATCAGTACAATTGTTTAAATAGTCAAAAAATTCCATGAACAAATCCCTTGAACCTCTCCACAATATACAGATGTCGTCCAAAAACCAGGTATAAAAAGACATATATTTATGCCAATCAGTGTTAAAAACTAAATTTCTTTCCCAAAAGTATAAAATGCAATTAGCATATATTGGGACGCACGCTGCTCCCATAGCAACTCCCTTCTTTTGCTGAAAATGATCACCATTAAAGTACACAAAATTATTCTTTAAAACAGTCTCCATGAAATCCACTACTAGATTAATTGTATTTCCATCTAAACCAGAATCAGAGCATAAACTTTCACGAAACCATTCCAACCCTATAGTATGTGGAATACTAGGGAATAACTTAACAACATCTATGGTAACAAAACATATTCCTGCTTCATATTTATCCTTAGTGATATTCCTCTGAAAATCCCAGGAATCTTTAGTGATATGAGCTACTGAGTTCATAAACTGCTTCAATTGAGCATCAACAAATACTGCTAAAGGTTCTGTGATGCTCCCAACTCCTGCCACAATGGGTCTAAATTTAAGTGCCTCTATCCCTTTATGTATCTTTGGTATGCCAAATATAACAGGGAGCTTTGGATTCTCAATGTGTATAAAATTGTATAATTTTTCATTTATACTGCCTTGAAGTAGGTGGTCAGTTAGATAATACTTTATCTTTGAGTGTGTAATATTAATTTCATTATGTGATACTAACATATAATGATCTGTGTTTTGTAAAATATTATGTATATAAGAGTCATACATATCACTATATATCAAAACCACACCCCCACCTTTGTCAGGTTTCATTACCCTTATTTTTTCAGCTTTTAATTTTTCCACCAATATTTTTTCCTCTTCTGACCAGTTCTCATAATGGGGATTTTCATAATATCTAATTTTCCTCACCTCTCTCTCAACCATCTCTTCAAATACTTTTAAAGAAGGGTTAATTGGTGGATTGAATACACTTCTCCTATGCAAAACATTTTGACTAGAATGTTTCCCTTTAAAATAAATTTGTAAATTTAATTGTTTTATAAACAGCTTAATATCTATTAAAGTATTAACCATAGAACCTGCCTTTATAGGTATAAACTGGAAACCTTTTGTAAATAAATTGAAGTAAGTATCTTCCACTATGAAATCTGTAAAGTTATATATTGAAAAATGTCCTTTTCTACACACAATTGTATTATTAGTCATCAAAGCAGGTCCAGGACTACCATCATTAATGGGGGTGGGGGGTAGCATGAAAAAATCATTCCAATCTAATACATCCGTGACCTCCCATGAAATCTGTCCCCCCTCCCCCCCCTTGTATGACTGGGGGCTCTGGTATGAATATTTCCTCTGCATTTCTGCTATTCTTTCGCTCCTCCTCACAGTTTCCTGTTGTAAAGGGAGCTCATTACTTTCATTTAAATTAATCCCATTCGTCTGGCCTGTTTTACTTATATTGTCCACTGCATTGTCCCTGGAATTACTAAATACAGGATACGCCCTTCCGTTTTTGTTGTCATTTAAATCCCTATCCAGTTTTTTCATTTTCCTAAAAATCACTTTATCACAATAATTATCAATTTCCTTAAATAAACTATCATATTTTCTGTTATCAAAATTATCCTTACTAAGATCAAATATTTTCTTATGCAGACCATTCATTTCAGTAACCAATAATTCATTCTGAAATTCATAGTCTTTAACCATACATTTCAACATCTCTATACCAGTTTTTTTAAACAGATCAGTAAGCTGTTTGTTCAATACAGAATTATATTTTACATTATTCGGGCACTTAAATAATCTAAGCCCCTTTGGTACCCTTTCAGTTACGATACATTCATTTAAATAATCAATTTCCAGTTGGTTAGTTTTCAAAGCATATAATTTGTCTTTGAATTTTTTAAAAGTCTCATCAAAAGACTCAAAGTAATTTTGAACATAACTTCATTAAAATTAAAGCACCTGCTAGACCAAGTGCCAAAATTGAAGTTCACAGTACCTGCGTTCACAGTTCCCCTAGAGGAGAACGTTGTTTTATTGCTATTGTCCTTTCTGTTCATAGATCTCTGCTTGTCATTATTGGGGCTATTGCATCCTTCTCCCCCACGTGGTACTTCCATCCGGGAGGATGCCAGCCCTTGCTCGTTCATGTAATGTTCTTTAAATACGTTTTGATTGCCTGGAAACTCGCCTGAAACTGGCAACAAAATTTTAGAGTTCTCAACAAGTTGAGATAATAGCATTTATTTTGTTAGGATATATCTCCATAGGGCAAGTGTGCGGTAGTTACAGACCTTAGGGTTAGGGATGGGTTAAGGATAGTGCATAGATAATTGTGTATGTGGGGTTTAGTGTAGTGTTAGAAGTTGGGTTTTGGTGCTTTACTTTAGGGTTAGGAGTAGGGTTTGGTTAGTGTTTGTATGTGGTTTATTTATTTTGTTTGGGTAGGTAGTATGTAGAGGGTGGTGTGGTTGGCCGACTATGACCGTTCGATGTTTTAAATTTCACGGTTTAGTGCGTTCGGTGTATTCGCGGTTCGATTAATATGTGTCGCTCTTTTGGTATTCGCTGGAATGGATTTTCGCAGAACTGATATAGGCCCCATTTGCAGCTCTTCATGTTAACCACATGCATTAAATATAGCAGAAAAAAGTCTGATCATTGTCTATCTTATTGTGAATAGCATCTCTAAGCAGTCCAAGGAGATCAGTGTGCCAGATTTTGCATCACTGATCTGATCTAATGTTGAATACAATGCTGGATTTTCTGGTCTTCACACAAATGGGTTGAAATAATATCAAAAAGTACAGTGATTCCTTACTCATATGGGTTGGAATACCTGAACTATACAGAAAAGCGAAGAGTTGTCATCTTATTCTGTTTCTTACAGGATGGATAGAGGTTACATGTACCTGGTTTTTAACACAATGTCTGCTGCACTTCTGGTTGAAAGTCTATGCCTGAAAGACAAAGCTGGCTTGTAGTTTGCTGTTCCAAAGCTGTTATTTTTTGGCTGGGATTGCTGACAACCTTTCATGGTGCTGTTTTTGTTTCAGCAATCATTAAAAACTTGTTATGCACCTGCTTATTGGAGGAATACCATAGTGGCATCTATTGTTATATGTAAAGATGCCACCTTTCTTGATAATTACAGACCCATAAGCATTATTTACATCTTGGTTAATGTTTTGAGAGAGATGTAAAAGAGTTTTCTGTATTTTTAACATTATTAAAATGAAGGCATAGAAATCATTGTCTTGATGTTGCAATATTTACATCATTGTATATACTTATGATTTCTAGATGTCATACAACTTTTTATCACATGATTTTTATCACATGGCTTTCATGACATGATCACTGCATATTTAAAATGGAGTGTCTCTTAGAGCTTTGTTAGTTCTGAGGAAGTCTTGTTTTTTAAGACAAAAGCACTAAAACAATTTTACAATATAGTGAGTTCTTTGGTGAGGACACAGTGTGTTTTTTATTCTGTGGATCTTGGTTTTCTTTATGTTATGCTGTGACCTGAATGTTTCAACAAAACAACCTGGTTTATCTGCTGCAGAGCTTTCTATATATTGGGATGCTTAACATTACTAGTGCAACAACCGATTCAGCAATAAATGATCAGTAAGAACAGAACGGTTCTGCTTCTGGGAATTTTCATGTCAGTAATAATACAAACACAGCAACAAAGCAAAATAGATTATTCTAGGGCATGGGACAGAACTGACTCTGTTAACAGCAATGAATTCCCTAAACCCAATGACTGCTTTCAGACTGAAGTGAGATTTTCCAGTAACAACAGCCACAGTAGCAATGATAGAGGTCAATTATCTTGTATTATTATTTTTTTTAATTTGAAAAATTATTGCTTAAATACAGGGCTCTCCAGACTGACATGGATTTTTTTAGGAATGCCTGTGGCGGCAGTGAGTTCCAAAAGACTTGACAGTCTACAAATTCCCTAATGGGATTAAAAAGGACTGTCTGTTTTACCAGGGCCTGACTTGACTATTAGATCATTTTGGGTTTGATTTGACAAGCCTGCTCAACACCAGGTCAACAAGTTACAGGGCAAGATTCATGACTGGAATAAATCAATAGTCACAGACCTAATATATAAACAATACTAGGCAATGTATTTTCAGGACATTTCTTACAGTTGAACAGCAAGTGAAATGTAGAAAATTTAAAAAAGAGAAAAAGAAATAGGGAGGGATTGCAAAGAATACACACAATGGTCCATGTATCCACTACCACAAAAACATGAATAGTATGACTGCTTCATCAATTCCTCTGAGAATTATAAAACTGTAGAATTTAATATTGACATCACTGCCCAGACATCTGATGCACAAGACTCTGAGGAACTATCCCCACCCTCATCATTGAGATGTTCTAACAGGACAAAGGAAAGAAACAACCGACCCTCTGTTGAGCCACATTTTTAATCACCACAACAAAACACATAGAGACACCTGACAACATCAACTAGTAGAGGCAGGAGAGGGAATGAAACTGCAGGAGGTATTAATTTCCACACCTATGGATTTTTTAACAGAAGCAGATGCCTTGATAGAACTTGGGGATGCCTTGCCTCATCCAGTGGGTATGTTAAATATTTTTGATAAAAACGACTTCAGAATTTAAAATTATATCCCTTTAGCCATCACAAACCTCCACCATGATCTCTTTGAAAAGGGATTTATTTTCATTCATTCTCAAAAGTTCAACCTAATAGAGACATTGGTTGATTTCAAATTACATATGCCAAAACTTAACTTAGCTTTGTATTTTAAAAACAGTAAAGGAAAATGTTGGAATGAAGTTCCCCTCAATAAAAAAAATACATTTAATCCACCCTAAACACCATGGTCCAGTTATTTGAAAAACATTGAGACAGACAGCAGAAAGGTCTGAGCATCAGTTTTTTACTCTAATAATGAACATACATAGCTGGGAGAACTATCATCCGTCCATAAGAATCATGATAACTGATAAGGGAGTGGGATAGTTATAATGGAGATCATGGACTATGCAGATTAAATGCTACATATGTTGAATGACTGTAACACCTATTCTGCTGTATCCCTCCATGAAATCAATACAGGTTATAGAAAAATTGATGTGGTTCGATTATCTTTTATTGGCTGATTTTATTGATATTGACCTCTATAAATTCTAATTTACTACTTACACAAGAACACCAAGTATATTTGGAATACCTATGTTATACAACTGCTTAAATAACCCACTGCTAAGACCTATTGTTGCAGTGGGGGGGGGGTACATGGTTCAGAAATGGAAACACGTGCTAGGTTCATTGATTACAAATTAAAAACACTGCTAAAAGAATTCAACACATATTGACAGATTTTAGGCAATTATTACACAATGTTAGAAAAGTGGACTTCTCTGTGGATACCATCTGAGTCACTATTGACATCAAAGACCTTTTTTTCATCATCCCATATGATCAAGGTTTAAGTTGATTTGGGGAGGGTCTAATGAAGGATGCTTCCCTTTTAGCCAGTGAAATTAAATTGTTAGAAGAAACAATACACACTGTGTTGTGCAATAATTGCGTTACTTTTGAATGAGAATTTTACTACTGGGCTAATGGAGTGGCTATGGGAATAGCATGTTCTCCAGTATCTGCTAATTTGGTCTTAAAGTACCTTTAAACCAATGTTGCATTTTCTTATCTCTACAAGACCCACTGCAATGATTATTTTGGGTACCTAGATGACATCATTATTTTTCTCAAGGTAATGAAAAGGTACAATATTACTCTGTGCAGTTTATGGAAGATTCTACTTCCTTTCTTCATTTAACTTACAACTTTGCTTATGATGATATCTCTTAGCTAGATGTGGGGCTATATCAGAATTTTCCTCTATGCTGCTATTGCTTGAATATTTACCACAAATAAAATTTTGAATTATTATTTGTAATACAGGAGTTGCCAGATGGTCCTTCTCTACAGATTATTACCTGATGATGACAACTTTTGCACCAAGTTGCTTAACTTTGCTGAGATGTTTAGGGAGGGACATTATCTCAATCTTCTCATTGCTGACATCATGAGATATGTGCAGGAGGATACAGCACAGAAATGTATGCCTATTCTTAAAAGTCATGATGAAATTCAAGATACGAACCCTTCATAATTTACCAATTTCAAACGATTTATGATTTTAACTTAGAGCAACAATGTACATAATATCAAAATAATCTATATCAAACAGAAAACAAGTTATTATTTTGACAACAGATATTGGGAATTGCTCCTGGATTTATTTGCAATACAGACTGAGAACATCTTAAAAATAAACATAGAGCTGGGTGGGATTAGGAAATGTGGTGACTGCAAGTTATATAGTTTATCACTGTCAGTGAGTATTGTGAAATATTTAAGTTAACATTTGGATATGTCAAGGCAAATTGTGAGACTAGAGCAGTTGTTTGTTTAGCCAATTGTTCATCCTGTGATACATTCTCTATTGGCAAAACTAAACGCAACCTTAGGGAAGGAATATATGACCATGTTTACAACATCAGAAAGGGTTCAACTAACATTGCATTAAGTAAACTTGCTGATTGTAGCAAGATGATTTCCAATTTCACTTTTGTGGTGCTGGAAAAATTAATAGGACTTTGGGCAGGTGGAGCTGGGAAACTATTGGAATATTGTGAACTTTACTGGCAGCTTATACTTAATGCCAACCACCCTCAAGGTCTGAATGAAGCCATCAGTAATTTTTGTATTCTTAAAAGGAAGGCAAGGGGAATATAAATAATTGTTTTGTGGATGCAATATTTATTTCTGTTAAAAAAAATATTACAAAAATATCAATTATTGTATACTTTTGTGTTATAGATGTCATATGACTTTTTATCACATGATTTTTTTGTCATATTTTTAGCACATACCTTTTATCACATAAGTACTACTTAAGTTTCTTAGAGCATCGTTATTTCTGAAGTCTTGGTTTTTAAGATGAAAGCATTTCAACAAGGTTCCAATAAAGTTGCTTCTTTGGTGAAGACAGTGTGGTTTGTGTTCTGTAACTATGGCTTTTAATGCTAACAAGTCAAAAGTTGTTTGGCTTAGTGGGAACATATGTGTTATTCATATACTAGTAATACACTCATAGCAGTCATGATGGGACTTAGTGACAAGAATTTCTATTTCCATCCTCAGCTTTTAGAAATTATTAGAAAATGGTATTTTGAACTAAACCTTATGTTATGGACACTTTTGTAACACTTCTGATTTATAAATCAGTTATAAGACCCATTAATGAATATGGTACTTCTGTTTGCAGCTATGATTTTATTCACTCAACAGACGATAGAATATAAAGAACCTTTACAAGACACATCCTTTCAGTAAAAGCATATATAGTATATAGAAAAACTTAAATATCATCTTTCTTTTTAATGTTAATTACAAACTGCTAAGGGGGAACCCAATTCTTATCTGTAAAAGCAAGCATAATGCCCTTTTTTCTGCCACTCAACTTTTTTAGCTTATCGCACCTTAAAAAGCCATTTTAAACATGGTTCTGTTGTATTTCTGCTGCATTTTACTGTTAAATTGTTTTACTGTGTGTAGACTTGATTTATCTTCTTAAAAGTTAAAATTTGAACTGCATTTAGTACTGTAGGCATCACACTCAAGTGTGACAGCCTTTTCTGTGCATTTCTTCATTGAAATTGCTTTTTGCTGCTTAATTTCTAAAAAAAAATGACAAAAAAAAACAAAAAATATTATCTGTACTGCTCGTTTCCCGCCCTTTCCTATACTAGAATAGTCCAGATCCCTGATCTGCTGGTTTCAGGACTTTAGTCTGTGTTTCTGAGTAGTCCAGTCCATTTTGTGGCAGTAGGAGGTCTTTCTGCTTCTCAGTGAGAGTGGTAAGCATTAAAGCAGCCTATCTGTCACAAGAAGAGCGGTTTCTAGCTCTGAAATTAACCTTATTCACCATTTTGGGCTATTTTCTATCCCTTTTCAGAGTTAAAAACCTGTGTTTGCATGGGTTTGTGCTTGTTTTACCTTGGTGGATCCTGTTTGGGTGTCCTGCACACTAATACAGCACCAGAAACAAGGAGAGACTTTTTTTCTGTACCAAGTACCTTTATGTCTTTCTCTTAACTGTTTTAGCTTATCACATTTTAAAAAGCCATTTTTACTGTGGTTCTGTTGTATTTCTGCTGCTTTTTACTGTTAAATCATTTTACTGTTTGTGTATTTGATTTATCTGCTTAAAAGTTAAAATTTAAACTGCATTTATTACTGTAGGCATCATACTCAAGTGTGACAGCCTTTTCTGTGCATTTCCACTGTTCAAATTGCTTTTTGCTGCTTAATTTCTAAAAAAAAAATAAAAAAAATACTATCTGTACTGCTCGTTTCCCACCCTTTCCTATACTAGAATAGTTCGGATCCCTGATCTGCTGGTTTCAGGACTTCAGTTTGTGTTTCTGAGTGGTCCAGACTTTGTTATGGTAGTGGGAGGTCTTTCTGATTATCAGTGAGAGTGATAAGCATTAGAGCAGCCTATCTGTTACAAGAGGAGTGGTTTTCAGCACTGAAATTATCCTTACTGGCCGTTTTGGGCTCATTTCTATCTCTTTCAACTTTCTGAGTTAAAAACCCGTGTTTGCATGGGCTTGCGCTTGTTTTAGCTCAGCAGATCCTGTTTGGACACCCTGCAGACTAATACAGCTTCAGAAATGAGAAAGAGAGGGTTTTTTGCTGCTCTAAGTACCTTTTTGGTTTTCTCTTAACTGTTTTAGCTTATTGCACTTTAAAAAGCTGTTTTTACTGTGGTTTTGTTGTATTTCTGCTGCATTTTACTGTTCAATAATTTCACTGTGTGCACTTGATTTACCTCCTTAAAAGTTAAAATTTAAACTGCATTTAGTACTGTAGACATCACACTCAAGTGTGACAGCCTTTTCTGTGCATTTCTACTGTTCAAATTGCTTTTTGCTGCTTAATTTAAAAAAAAAAATGAAAAAAACAAAAATAGTGTTTGTACTGCTTGTTTCCTGTCCTTTCCTATACTAGAATAGTCCGGATCCCAGAGACTTTAGTCTGTGTTTCTGAG
This sequence comes from Protopterus annectens, assembly GCF_019279795.1. Taxonomy (NCBI): domain Eukaryota; kingdom Metazoa; phylum Chordata; order Ceratodontiformes; family Protopteridae; genus Protopterus; species Protopterus annectens. The sequence goes on along the minus strand of NC_056739.1, from coordinate 1,427,662,942 downwards.
TGGTCCAGACCTTGTTGTGGTAGTAGGAGGTCTTTCTGCTTATCAGTGGGCGTGATAAGCATTAGAGCAGCCTATCTGTCATAAGAGGAGCGGTTTCCAGCTCTGAAATTAACCTTATTGGCCGTTTTGAGCTAATTTCTATTCCTTTCAACTTTCTGAATTAAAAACCCATGCTTGTGTGGGTTTGCACATCATCACTGCCGCTTAGCTAGTGTTAAACTATTCCCAGTGCCATAAAGTCTGCTCTGCAGTTTTCCCCTTAGAACTAGTCAGATTCTTAATTTTAGCACTTGAATCTGCTTTTTCATGCTCAGCACTGGTTCAGAACTGTTGTAAGCACTAAATGAATTACAAATTACTACAGCACTCAATCTTCCTCATTACCTAGTGGTAAACAGTTTTTGTACTTATCTTCCTTGGTTGCTTAGAGGAAAACAGCTCTAGTACTTACTTTCCTCACTCATCTAGAGGAAAATAGTGATTATCCAGGCATGTCCAAGGGGCAGCTCCCGGGGTTCTATCCTGTCTACCTGATGAATATGGGCATCTTGGGGCAATGGAGCAATTGCCTTATGTACACAGACAACCCTCTCCTCCTACCACCCAACACTACAACTTGTGAGAGATGCATTTATATAGCCAAACTGGAAGCAAAGCTGTTTCAACCCATGAATGAACTTGTCAGTCAAGAGGAAAAGGTAAACACTTGCACCACATCACACTCATCACATTTACCCACTAAACCTACACCACCAAAACCAACACATAGATACACAAAAGCATTCACGGACACTCATCTGCCCAAGCAACAGTGACCTCCAAACCAGAAACACAAGCATCCTCCACCCCAACCCAAAAGACACATAACCTACAGGCTCAGTGTGCCACTCAACCATAGCCCATAAGGCAAAACAACGTACCCAACACATTAGTCATAGGTGACTCTATAGTCAGGCACACTGATATTCCACTCACCAGACTAGACAAGGAGAAGGTTACTGTCAGCTGCCTGTCAGGAGCCAGGATCCGCCATATAACCCACGCACTCAGGTCACTCCACAATAAGTACAAATATGAATCAGTCATTGTCCATGTTCGTGTGAATGAACTGAGGTGTACCTCCCTGGACTACATGAAAAGAAACATGGAAGAGCTCTCTGATCTTGTAATCCAGGAAGGTATGACCCTAACCTCCTACCTTCACCCAGAATGATACCACAGTACAAGGACAAAATGATTGACTTCAACAATTGGCTAAGCTTCTGGTGTCATTCTAAGGGGATCCAGTATCTGTCTGCCTAGGATGACATGGTCGATAGGCCACAATGCTTTGCCAGAGATGGCCTGCACCTATCACCCCTGGGATTCTGGGTACTGGATAAGGCTCATGCCACCCCTATAGTGTATTTTTTAGGCAAGGTCCAAATGACAAACCCACCACCATAGCAGGTACAGGCAAACAAAAACTGAGGGTAATGCTACTCAATGCTAGAAGTCTAAACCTCAAAATGCACTCACTCGAGGCACTCCTTAAAATGGAGAACATCGACATCTGTGTTGTGACTGAAACCTGGTTCAAGGCTCCAGAGAGCACCCCTGCATTACCACGCCAAAACTCATATGATACTTTTCAGCCATCTAACCTGGACCAGAACACCAAAGGTGAAGGTGTGTCCATATTCATTAAGGATATCCACACCTTCAGGCCAGTTGCCCAATATAATGCATCCAAGATTATCCAAGTGCAACTAACTCTGGGCAAAACTGCAATCCAAATTGTAGCTTGCTACAGATCCCCCACCATGCCCCAGAACTCCCACTCCTCTTTTCTTGATATACTGAAAAATATTAGCATCCAACCAAACACCATAATAATGGGCAATTTCAACTACTCCACCATTAAATGGGAAAACTACTCATGTACCAACTCCTTAGCTCAACACTTTCTAGAATTCATAAATTCCAATGCCCTAGATCAATGTATCCACACCCCCACCAGGTTCAGCAATGTCCTAGACCTAGTCATTACCAACATGAGTGACTGGAGTTCAACATCTGAAGTCAAATCCTCGTTGGTCAAATTCGACCATAAGCTAATCACCATAGATATCCACATCCTGCCCCCACCCATAAGTAGGGAAACCACTGTAAAAAATTTCTCCAAAGCCAACTTCATGCTTCTTAAGACAGACGTGGCAAATGTCACAACATCCATGCAGATGAGCACTGCAGTTATGACTGCAGAATCCTACACAAATGCACTCTATAAGCACTTACACGAGTGCATGGATAGTGCTATCCCTAACAGAAGCAAGACACTGTCCTCCAAAAAAAGGAAGCCAATCTGGTGGTCCCCCACTATAAACAAACTCTACAACAGAAGGAAGAAACTGTTTCAGAAGAGAGTAAAATCCCATGAGTGGAGGAGCTCCCTGGTCAGCTTCAGTAAGAAACGGAGATCCCTCATAAATCCTCCAAAGCTAGCTATGAAAGCAAGATTGCTTATGATTCTAAGGACAACCACAAAGCATTCTATAGCTATGTCAAGAATCTCAATAGCAACACATAGGTCTGTTCTGAGTTACAGCACAATGGCATGAAAATTACAGAACCAACTGATAACGCCAACATCCTGGCTGATAGGTTCAGTGCTAACTTTACCCCCATCTCACCCGCTAAAGGTCCCATATCTATACTGGAAGAATGCAGAGCCCCTGCAATCACAACAGCGCAGGTAAAACCTGCACTTTGCAAAGCCAAAAGCATAACTTCCATGGGACTGGACAACATCCCAGGCTGTGTTCTGCACAAACTTCAGAATGAACTGGTCCCTCACCTAAGCACCATGTTCAATCATAGCCTCATGTCAGGCTTTGCACCCACTGAATGGCACACAACAAAGTTATACCACTCTACAAAGGGGGAGCCACTATGGACCCCAGGAACTGTTGCCCTATTAGTCTGAAGAGGCTGATCTGCATGGTCATGGAGCACATCATCATGGAACTCATAAACAAAGACATAGGTAACCTCCAGATTCTGGACCCCAACAAGTTCAGGTTTGTGAAAGGCAGATCATGACTCCTGAACCTGACTGACTTCTTTGAAACCATTACCAAAGCCGTAAATGAGGGTAAGGCAGTTCACACAGCCTATCTTGACCTCACCAAGGCTTTCGACACCATCCCCCATTCTGGAATAATAGATAAACTCACTAAACTGGGTATAAATCCATATGTCACAAGATGGGTTGCCAACTGGCTCACTGACAGAACCCACACTGTAAAAGTTGCAGATTCCAAATCTGACTTCAAACTAGTGACAAGTGGACTACCACAGGGTTCAGTCCTGGGTCCTCTCCTATTTGGTATCTACTTCTCTGATGTAAGGGCTAACACAGAGGCCCTGTGGCTGAAGAAGTTTGCAGATGACTGCAAACTAGGTGCCATAGTTTTGTCCCCAAATGATGTTGACATCCTACAGAACAACCTCACTGAGACAGATGCCTGGTGTCAGAGCCACGGCCTCAAGCTAAATGACAAAAAGTGCATTGTCATCCCCCTTGGTAAAAACTCTGTTCCCATGAACTACCACATAGGCGACAGTCCTCTTAATGCTGAAGGTGTGATAAGAGACCTTGGGATTCAGGTGGACAGTAGTGTCTCCTTTGATAATCACATCGGCACAATAGTCAGGAAATCCTTCTACGTGGCATGCCTCATCATGAAAAGTTCTCATTCAGGAAAAAAGCGGTCATTGTTTCCCTCTACTCAGCACTCGTTAGACCCATTATTGAGTACAATGTCCCTTTTGGAATGTACCTTACAAGACATCTGCAACAGCTGGAAAGGCCACAGAAGTACCTCATCAAGAGGATTATGGGCCTCAAACAGATGATCTTTGCTGACCATCTCAAAAAACTCCAGTTTTACTCCATAGCATATCGCCTCCTCCGAGGTGATCTCTGCCTAACATACAAAGCTATGTCAAAGCCAGAGCTGTTGGACATGCTACACCTAAATAAATCCCAATCCCTCCAGGACACATGCTCTAGGGAGGTCTATATCAGAACACCGAAAGTTCACATTTTCAAATGTTCTTACATTGACCCCTAATCAGCAAATGCTGACAACATCGAAAATTCAGAACAGCGAATTTTTTCCTAGGGAAAATATTTGCTGTCCCAAATCACATACACACAATACAAGCACACCAAACAAACAGCAATCCACACACATACACCCAACATCTTACAGCTAACCCTACACTAAACTGTACAAACACCACTATCTATCCACTTACCTTAACCCAAACCCTAACCCTAAGGTCCATCACTATCGCACACTCACCTCACACACGCCTTAATCTTAACTCACCTAACCCTCATGTCCACACAATCGCACACATACCTCCCTCGCGCCTTAACCCTAACCCACCTAACCCATGCCTAATCACACACTTACCTGTACCTGACCCGTAACTTTCCAGCACAGCGCTGAAAATAGCAAAATGACAGAAACGGACAATCGAATTCCTTCCCTAGGAAAAAATTTGGTTATCTGTCGTTTTACTATTTTTAGCGTTCACTGAATAGTGGTCGATGTAAGAACATTCGAAAGTATGAACTTTCTATGTTCTGATATAGACCCACTCTAGGGACCTAAACCTTGTCACCACAATTTATTTTATTTATTTTTATTTTACATTTGTTGACCGGGAGAATACGACTGGATGCATGTCCATTTTCAGTGGAGCCCTGGGAAGAAAAGCTCCAAAGTTTGTTAATATACAAAATCATTTCACATATACAGAGAACAAGTACAAAAATAACATTTTAGCTCACAGAGAAAAAAAATATTTTTAGCATGTAAATTGTAGTAGAAGGATATGTTAGCTGTATGCTCAGTAATATTTACGTGACCAGTAATATCATAAATGGGAATATACATAATTTACCAAGGACTATGCACGAATTACCACAACTGTATTTTGAGTATGGTGGCTTAGAAAGAAATGGGGAGTAGAAGAGAGTTGTTTAGAGTATAGTAGGGCTGCCAGTGATGAAGTTAGCATAGTAACATAGCAGTTAGCATATCCACAATAAATAGAACATGCAGGAGGGATAGATTCCTGTCCCAGAGACTTCCCATACTCCATAAAAAGGCTACCTATCTATGTAAAGCAAAGTTCTTCATTAGCACTCTTCAAGAAAATTCTGGATGAATGGATGGGAATTAGGAAATTCACCCCGAGGATCACTTCTGTGGCTCTGCTTGACAGGGGCATAGGAAAATAACTTTCTTTAGTGGCGAAAACCAGGGAACCTTGTTGTCTAGGCTTACATAGGCCCTAGGGCCGATAGCCTAGTACCTACCTATGAACACATTGATGGAGGGTCCCAGAATAAAATCATCTTTTTGAACCACATTTAATAAAGGAGTAGGAAGATGAGTAAATTCATTCCATTGTGACTGAGGAGTCTGGGCACTTTAGTTGCCTTTAAGAGTGAATTGGATGTTTGCTGAGTCAAAAGGGCATTTGACCCTAGGTTTAAACAAGGCAAAGACTATATTGACTGAAACATTTATCTGGATGCTAACATGAGCTAGTAATTTGACTGCTGCATCTCATGCAAACTAAAGCTGACCTTGCCTGGATGTGTGGTAATGGTTGATTCACTTTGGGAAAAGCCTACCTCAGTGGTGTTTATTGTGACAGAATTTGGACCATTTCAAACAAGGACCCTATGATTTTAATTTTATTTCACTTGCAGAACAGGCTTGTGTATTTAATGCATTTTCCAATTTTATAACGTAATAATTTTAAATAAAAGAGAAGGCAAATGATAATGTACTCTAGCTCAGAATTGTGGAAATGTACACTTGACCTTGGGGAGCATATTCTTTATCCATCACCATTCAGTAATAGAGCAAAGGAAGTTCAGAGACAAGGTGCTGCTTGAATGGGTGGGTCTCCCTTCATACTAGACAAGGTAGTGAGTAACTCTAAATGACATCACTGCTGTTAAACATATTTTTTGTTTCATATTCAATATCTATCTTTTTTCTGCCATTTGTATTCTTTGGAATATTAGAAATCTCATAAAACAGGAAAATTCATAACTCTGGACATTTTCAGTTTCACGCATCTACATTTTGTACACAGCAAATATCTGATCATAGCTGAAGCTGTCAGTTCAAACTACATTTCTCCTTTGCAGCCTTCTAAAGGTTTATATATATATATATATATATATATATATATATATATATATATATATATATATACATACACACACACACACACACACACACACACACACACATATGTGTGTGTGTGTGTTTGTGTGTATATGTATATATATATATATATATATATATATATATATATATATATAGAGAGAGAGAGAGAGATGTATATATATATATATTATATATATATATATATATATATATATATATATAGATATATATATATATATATATATATGGGTTCACTTCAGTTCACTGAACTTTCAATTCACTGACTTTCATTTCACTGACATCATTTCACTGAAATTCATTTCACTGAAAGTTCATTTCACTGAAAGTTCATTTCACTGAAAACTATTATTAGCAATAAAATGGAATATTCCCCCTTCCCCACTGTAGTGCGACCCTGGAGTTAGAATATATAGTTCGGGGGTTGTGGGGGGCAGAGCCCCCCACTTCATTTCATATGATATTCTTACGTTTTGATATAATATTGCTTAGTAAAAGAAAAGTAAGTGGGGGGCTGCGCCCCACACACACCCCCCTAACTATATATTCTAACTCCAGGGTCGCACTACAGTGGGGAAGGGGGCATATTCCATTTACTTTGTAATAATACTTGTCAGTGAAATGAACTTTCAGTGAAATGAATTTCAGTGAAATGGTGTCAGTGAAATGAAAGTCAGTGAACTGAAGTGAACCCATATATATATATATTTTTATATATGTGTGTGTGTGTGCGTGCGTGTGTGTTTGTGTGTGCGTGTGTGTTTGTGTGTGTCTGCATGTGTTTAAGTGTCTGTGTCTAATTTGTGGATCCTATAATAAGGCTAATTGAAATTATTTTATTGACTTAATCACTGAATATTTCAAAGGTCTATAATTGCTTTGCTGTGCTCTGCACTAATCCACGTTTCTGCTACTAATAAAGCTGTTATCAAACTATTATCTCAATGTGAAAATGACTAGGATATAATTGCCTATACCTCTAATACTCCACTTCATGACCTTTGAAATATGTAATTACATCATATTGAAATGTATTAGATAAGGTGTCAGTTTTCCACAGAAAACCACATTTTATTAAACTTAGTAGAAAAAGGAGAAAAAAATGCTGTATGAATTTCATTTGCAGCAGCCTTTTCCTAGTTGTATATATCATAAAAATAAAAATCTAGCAAAGCTAGACTTTTAACTGTGTGATACCTTAAACCTCTTGCATCAGAGGCCTCATGGGATATATGCAAATCACCCTTTAAGGATATCAGGTGTTTCAGCTAAATGGCAATTCTGAATGTCCATGACTTTTTCTTTTACTTTAATTTTTAAGTCTTTTTATGGACAATTTCAGGCCATTAAAGCCAACCCCCTTTAGCTGTCTTTGTTTTAGTTTGTTAGTTGGGATATTTTGTAGACACCCTAATATTTATGGATATCAGCTGGGTATGACAACCCCGTGTTTCCAAAGGTCAAACATTCCTCTTATGCTGTGCTGATGATGTCATAAGAAGGCAGAAACATGAATGTCTACAGCTAAATCTGCTTTGCAGATGCAGGATGATTACAACAGGTATTTCACAGCACCTTAGGACCAAACTACAAAAGATATTTCATAGGACCAAGAAGAAGAAGAGAAATTTAAGCAAGTATCTCCAGACTCCACATTGGATATTAGCCATAATCCCCAGCTCTTTCATCTCTTGCTTGGTATCCTTGGATCCCAGTAAGTAGACTGAATGAATGAATCAAGAGATAATGGAGGACAGAGAATCAAAGGGCCTTTAGGACAAAAAAAAAAAAAATAGAAAGAGACTATTGTATTGGGGATGAGGTCATACCTTGGGCAATGCTGACAGTGTCAGTGTTAGAGAGACTGTTAGATTGTCTGCTTTTGAATCTGTGGGAGGTGGTTGCAATGCACTAGGGGACTTAGAGCACATCTTATTTTATAGATGCGTTTTGCATGGTGTGGAAAGATCAGGATTCATGACCCATGAGGTTGGGTTTCAGGTCTTTAGCCTTTAATGTCCACAGTGGAAGAACTGTTCTCCTAGGACTAGTTTAATTTCAGATGGAAGAGCACAATGAAGTTTTAATTACAAGCCTTTTTGTTGAGGAAATCTAAATGCTGTAAATAAGATTCATCCTAACCCTCTTTTTTTCTTCTTTCTCATAACTTAGTTTACCTCGGCAGAAAATATAAGGATATGGGCCACTGACAAGGGTAAATTGGCTGGATGTAAAAGGTTAAAGTAAGTGTCAGTAATACCAATGCCTTATAGATCAACATTCATCAAAGCAGACTGGCTTCACAATCTAGTCATTTACTAAAAATAAGCAGTGGTTAAAGAAGTGCGAAGATACGTAGGAGTGCAGAAGAAACGGGAATAAGGTGGTAAGGAAAAGACAATGGCCTGGTTACAGTACAAGTGAGTAGATCTCAAAAATGTGATCTCTAGAAGTAGGATCAAAACATAGCAAAATAGGGAAATATCTAAAAATGGGACACTTTTGTAATACTGATACAATTAACTTAGAACTTCTCAGAACAATTTCCGATTTTAGAAGGGGTGGAGAAAAAGTATGAGGCAGAATTAGATGTATCCCATTAAACTTGGCAAGTCAAGAGGTGAAAAGAGTGGAAAAAAAAACAACTAAAAGTTATGACAGTAGATGTACTTCCTAATAGGAGTCTAGCAAGATGGCTGATTGAACTGAAACCTTTTCATATTCCTAAGGGAATAACATGGAAAAATGGGAAAAGTACATGTACACCAGTTAAGCCATCACTGAGGGAGAAAAATGAAATAATTCAGATGTGACACAATATATGAGAAAGATTGTAACAGGAGTCATGAGCAAGTCAATTTGAAAGGTGGCAGAGGTCACAAAGGATATTGGATTTCTAAAAGGGACCTTTGCACGCCAACATAGAAATGCTAGAAAAGAACATAAGAAACAAGTAGTACAACTGGAGGCTAGTACAGAAAAGAGAATGAGCCAGTAAATGACTCCAAAGATTGCAGGCCTTGGAAATGCAGATGAAGCGAATAAGAGATTATCTGAATGAGCTGGAGAGGAGATGCAGAAGAAGTAGAAGAAAAATCAGAATGTCTGAGTTAAGTGAAAGAGATTGACCTAAAATGTTCTTCGAAGAATATATTGAAACCCCTACACCAATCAAGTGGTGTAGACTCTTTAGTGGAAGAAAATAGAATGGGCAGGACAAACCAGCCAGGATGTCCCTTAGACAAGTGCTGTAGAGCTACCAATCCAATGAGTTCAAAGTGTGAACAATAATTAATACACTAAACTGCAAAAATGCAAGTTGTAGATGAAAAGATCATATGAATGTCCACAGACTACTCTGCTCATGTATTAGCCCAAAAGAAAATGTGTAATGGAGAAAGGGATGAGTCGCGAAGGCAGGGCATAGCTTTTAAGCTAATTTACCTGTCAAGCTTATTCTTATTTATTGTCTGTTACAAAGGGAGTTACAAAGAGCAAGAGAGCTGAAACAAAACTGAAAACATCCAACACAGAAAAGCAAATGAAAGGGCAAGTCACAAGAGGAAGAAGATGAAGAAAAATCCAGAGCCAAACATGGACTGAGAGTCTCCAAACCACTAAAAGACAGATAAGACAATGGGAGTAAAAAAAAAAAAAACATGAAATACTCCCCATCACAAACTAAAGAGCAGCAAGAAAGGGGGAACCTGAGTGTATCTGAAATCTGCAGGCAAAATGAGAGCAGTGAAGTCAGAAGTAAAAAATAAAGTTTAGGAACAGAAAATAGAATGGAAGAAAAATAGTAGAAATGATGCAGACACTTTTGAAAAATCCCATCTGACAACTTCATGGACTATGAGTACAGATGGACTGACTGGAACAAGAGGGAAGGAGAGGTGCTTTATGCCCCAAAATACAGCATTCAGGTTGTCCTGTGCAGCCAATTGAGGACCAATCTATAGGGCTGGGGTGACAGCACTGTGTGACAGGGATCATTGCTCATGCAATACACTGGAAAATTAAGTAGAAAATGAAGTTTTCCAGAAACTCACAGACAAGGGGCCGAGGGGATTCCTGGCCACTGGTGATTTATTTATAAATGTAATAAGTGAGATGATTTTTTTTTATTATCTTCCAGGGTAGTATAGTTTAGTTAAGTTGCAGTGTTAACATTGAAAAAGCGGTGGAAATGTGTGCCTGGCTCTGTTTTGCAGAATGGGGGAGCCCTGACAGTGACTCATGTGCCTGGGGTTCAATCCATGACTCTAGAACTGGAAAATCAAGGCAGAGAGTGTGAGAAGTGAAGTGCTGTGATGCACTCCCCTCTCCTAGAGTGGTGGTGAGAGTTGCGTACACTTAGACACACTAGGTAGGTGCAGTTTCCACTGGTGGAGACTAAGGATATCACCTCTTATACTACAGGCATAGTGATGGGTATGCTTAAAGTAAACTCCCTTTGGAGAAGTGTGGGATATTGTGTGCAAATCCTCTTACTGATAGTCATCTGAATACATGTGAGTACATTAGGAATGAATATAAGAAAAAAATCATGAAATATTCCTGATGACTGCCTTAATAACGGTTCTTTTCAGTTGATTCTCATTGTGGTGATGGGAAATGAATGGGCCAATTGGCCTGGAGGAGAATTAATGACTGGCACGCAGTGACGCCAAAGTGAATTTAAAAAAAAAGGATTAAAAGAAGAGGTGGAAGTCTCAGAGCATAGCAAGGATGATCAGCTATAAACATTGAGCACTTTAGATAGGGGCAGGATTTGTTTCACAACAAGAACACATAAGGGGTAGGGAGTTAAGTAAGACAAATTATCTTGTTGTGAGTGAGAGTATAAAAGGAACTAAAAATATTCTCAATTGACTAGGTAGGAATGTGGGAGAAAAACTGAAAAGAAGAATGTAACTCTGAAAGGGAAGAGTAATGAACACCAGTCATGGAAAATAACATAAAACAGGTTTCTGGAAAAAATTTCAACACAACCAGTGCAGATGTGGTTGGAGAATCCTAAGAAGACGAAAGTGAAGGGTATGCAATTTGAAAAATAAAACATCAGAATGAGCTGGCATCCATAGTGACAAAATCAAAACTAGTAGCCAGGCAACATAAGGGAAAAGGAGGAGCAACACACATGACCACTGCAGAGAAAATTAACTAAAGTTCTAAGTGAACATACTAGGGAAGGAAGAGTGGACAGAAGAAAGGCTGCTGTCAATCTAAGATGTTTCAAGGAGATTGCGTACTGGGCTGAGACTGAAATGAAGGAGGAAAAAACACAAAAAGAAGATTTGCAGATATAGAAGCATGCAAGGACTGATAAAACAAGGCTAGCAGCATGCAGAAAGAAAGGTAAACAATGTGGGCAATGTCAGTGAAGCTGAGAGGAGTAAAAGATTGTGCAAGTGATTCCTGCAAACACTGACATGCGTGTGTCCCTAATGTCATCTCAGATGGGTAAACGTAACAGCATGGAAGACTGGAAGAATCTGGAATCTGATCAAGAGGTATAAGATAGTCAGGAGGTGTATCAGAGAATGAGTAAATGTATGTATACAGAGGAAACCAAGCATAAGACCAGGAAAAAAAATGAAAATCAGTGAAAAAGAACTTTACTATGGTAGTAACAACCAAAAGATGAGGGTGCGGGATGGAATAGCTATCTTGTTAAAAAGAGAACTAATAATCAAAGTTCAAAGAAGTATAGTAGAGATGGCAGATGGTAAACAGGGGAGGGGATGTGGTTATCTAATAAACAGGATATACAGTTTTATATATATATATAATATATATATATATATATATATATATATATATATATATATATATAAATACAGCTATAAATATATATATATATATATACAGATATATAGATACAGATATAAATATATATAGCTATAGATACAGCTATAATTATAGATACTCCCCGGGATTCATGAAGCTCGGCGCAAGGCCGGCGTAAGGCCTGCGCCGGCGGTGCATGGAATATCCGGCGCAGTAGCGCCATATACATATTAATGAGAGTGCACCGGAATCACAGACACGTGCGTAGTGTACGTGAGCGAGCCCAGGTAGGATGCGTCTGGAGGCGTGTCTAAGCCAGCATGAGGTGAGCAACCTAATGTGCTGACAGCCATGGTCCGCCCACAATAGTAATGGCAGCAGCCAGGTCCTGTGCAGAATGAAACGCATGTACAGTATGCAACATAGTCCCCGTCCCAAATTAATGGAGAAGCAAATAGAAGCCACGAAGGCATAAGTGTACCCGTCCAAGGAGCAAAGGATACGCATAAGACCGCGTTCGTCCCGCAATGCACTGTCAGTGTTTACACTGAGAGAAGGTGTACAGCCGCATGTCAGCGCGCCGCACCGACATAGGAGCAGCGACTAAGGTCACCACCTGTCCCACTTTGGTTGGGGCAGTCACTCCATGGACAGTTGTGTCCCGAAAAAACGTATTAGAAATGGCTGACGTGCTACGATTGTAGGACACAATGATATCCCGTATTTAATGTACGGATTGTAGAAACAATG